>NC_088980.1:126713584-126828584 GCF_963932015.1 Anas acuta | reverse complement strand
CAACCATTCTGTGATTCTCTGACTGTGTAACTTCTAAATGACATCCAATAATCCACTGAGGATGAAGTGAAATAAACATTCATATTGAACATGATGCTCACCTTTGGAAAGCAGTCATCTAAACTGAAAACAATCAGAAATGGTCAACAAGATGGCATTGTGGAGGTCACAGCTAAAGATTCTCCAAAAACAGTCAGTGGAGGGCTTCCTCGTTATGTTTTATAGTTTTTTCCTAACCCCTGACCTATTGAATCTCTTTATTGTCATCAGCACTAGTTAAATCCCAGATCTGATCTTTGATTAAAGGAGTCAAGCACTGAAGAGCTCACAGTCCTGTTCCAAACAAGCTATTAGGTCACTAAGTTAGGTAGTAATGTTTGTTCCAGTTGCTACAAAAAGGTACAAGCAAAAATACTGCCTCAGAATCTGGAGCCACAGAAAGCAGAGGAGCATGTAGTTGTTTTAGGGGCCAGAAGAGTGCAGAGGAAAAAAAAAAAATCCTCATCTCAGAGGGTAGATAAGTACAATTGTCCTTGCTGGCTGCAGGACTGTAAAGTAATCATGGGCTGGAGGCTATGACCCAGTATCATGACTGGAAAAGAGAAGCTGGTCACCAGAGGTTCGTGAACTGAAGCAGTAGGCTGAGAATATGAAAAGTTAAGGCTTGATACAATATGGATGTGTGACTAAGGCTAGGAAAGCTGAATATATAGCATCTAAAGAGTGTTATAAAAGTTTTATTCACTGACCACTGATAAAGACAGATTGGTTTGGCATGAAGGGATTTGTGCCACTTTGCTTTTTTTTTTTTTTTTTGCTTTTTTTTTTCCCTTCTTGCTCTGTTCCTTCTGTTCCTTTAGCTTCTCCATGGAAAGTACAAGCATCAGCAGTAGGCATGAGAGTGCACTTGACTAGGTGGAGTCTGGGGACCAAAGACTTCAATGTTGACCCACAACCAGAAGCCAGGGAGACTGAGTCTTCTATTGCTTTTGTTATCCTTCTAGTAAGCTGCTCCATCTCCCATATTTTCAGAATATAGGAAAGGGAGTTGCTGAGCCCAGTTGTCCTTCCATCTAACCCAAAAGGGAGGACAAACCTCACCTGACCAGACATCAGGAGCATTGGGGTGCCTTCTAATGAAGTACTACACATAAACAACATGGACAAATTCACAACAACAGTTTCCAATTGTATGATGCTTATAGAATTCCTTTCTGTCCCTGTGTTGTGAGGATTACATAGAAGCTTTTCATTTCCACTGAATGTGTGAAGTTTGGATTTTTCTTCTTCCTCTAACAGTCCTGCCTTAAACTCCCAATTCCAATTTTGATTCTCCTTTCAGAACCTCAAAGTCTTGCATATTAGGTCTTATGTTTTAGGTTTGACTTAAGGCAGCATGATGTTAATTTAAAGCAACTGATAATCTGAGCTGTTTACAACATTTTTTTGTCCATATGATACTTTGAATGGACAGATATCCACTATAATGCCACAGTGCTCTCTCTGGAACATCCAATAAAGCTATTCCTTTACTTCCATCTCTCAGATTAAGATCTTTATTTAGAGATTATTTTGCACCCTCTTTCCCTATTCCACTAGTGCATATCCATGTTCAGTTGTGCTTGTGGTTATGTACATACATGTATATTGAATGTTTGCTGCATTTTTTAAAGTATAAAACTGATTGAAAATAGAGAAAAATAAATCTATACTTAATACATATAGTAAAAAGTATTTAAACACCTGTTATCAGTGGGACAAATGAACAAAAAAATTAGACACCACTCATTTTCTATCTTCCATTTACCTTCCTTCTACAACACGTATGATGTATTTTTTTTTCTCAATTCCTATAGTGCTTCAAAAAAAATAGATTCAATTTTATTGAAACACTGATTTATCTAAAACATTTACATTACAGGTTTATAAACATATACAAGTTTATAAAACATATTAAAGTTTATAAACTGACAGTATTCTAGATAGTGTGTACATGTGTATATTTGCATAAATGAAAAAATATTAAAAGTATGGTATATTATTAATCATAACAAATTTTAAGGAGTCAGCATTTAGGTTTCTTTAATGTAAGCACCTTCTAAACTTCATTTTAATTTCAAAGGGATGCTGGAAATGTTGTGTCAACAAGTTGCTTAATCATATTGCTTTTCAAGTCCAAGTACAACCAGAAAGTGGAGGAGAAGAATGGTAGTAAAATCAGTGAAACAGCTGAATATTATTTTTTAACCTTCACAAAGTCATAAAATACAAGGCTTGATTCAAGGGTGACAAAATCCGTATAGTTGACATAAATGAACTATTCACATAAATACAAGTTTTTAGAGATATAGCACATAGATGTAGAAAATACCTATTAGGTAATCAATTCATCTCCCTGTCATGGCTCTTGCATTTTTTAGTGATTTATCTGGTCTAGTTTGAGTGTCTTAATTGATGAGACATTCAAAGCTTTATTAGAAAGACCAAAAGAAAAAATCTCCATGTTGAAATTTGAGTGTTTTAAATTAAGAATTAAAACAATTCCAGCAAAACTTAAGGAAATATTTACATCCCTCTTTGTAAATTTTCATCAAGTATCAGCTGAATCAGATTTAAAACAAAGCAGTTACCATGTTCTAAAAAGAGCATAACAGTATAAATACAGAAGAATTGTAACAGAATTACTGTAATAACATAATTCATATTCACTGTATAAATTGGCAAAGCCACATATAAAATAAAATAAATAAATGAAACCAGAACAAAATAAAACACAAAAAAAACATCTTTGCATAGCCTGTCATAACAATGAATTACCAACTATTTTAGTGTTCCTAATTATTGTCAGAATATGACCTGGGTCTATGACACAGAATTTTTCAAAGTCAGTCTGGGAAAAGGGGCGTACATTTATCAATATTTTTATTTTATTTACCAATGCAGCAGCACTTGTGGAGGTCTGTTTTTATTTAATTTTCAAGATTTTGTTGTTAATGGAAAACCCGTCTCATAAATTAGGGAAGTGCTCAATTACAGGTCTGACAAAGATTGATTTAGTTCTGTGTTTGGTCACTACTGGCAAGTGAGGGCCAGTAAAAAAACAGTCAGAACTAATGGCACATCACCTTAAAGGTGATCAGGGAATAAGCAGATTTAAGAAGAAAATGTGTGTATAAAATGTGTGTATATAACAGCATAGACATTTTCTGTTTTTTTTGTATTCTGTAAAGACTTGGCTAGAATACATCTGAAGTCACTCTTTGCTTTTCCATTGACTTCAGTGTGTTTTGTCTGACACCAGTTACAAAAACCCTGTTTTTTGGGGGCACAGTGCTGTGATGCTCAAGAATTGTATCCTTTCTCGGAGGTATGGGTAGCTCATGTCTTGATGAAGAGGTACTCCAGGACTGGGATCAAATGTGTTAATGGAAAAGAAGGGAAATAACTTTTAAAATCTTCTTTATTCATTGTGCGTTATCAATGATGAGACCCAATTCTCTATTATATTGATTTTATAGTTGCAATTTCACCTTTAAATTCAGTGTGAATATTATTGGTAGAAATCTAGCATTGAAATGTCAATGTTGGAAATATTAATGTGAAGAGAAAGTAAAGTAATTTGAAGTAGTCACCACACTGAAGAAGAACTAGACTACCTTACAACTGTGTTTTGGGTTTATATGGCAAGGTTTTGGTAGCGGTGGGTCTGCAAGGGTGGCCTCGCTGAGCAGAGCCCTGCAGCTGCCCCATCTCAGATCAGAGCCAGTTTCAGCCAGCTCCAAAAGGAACCCATTGCTGGCCGGAGTTCAGCCAATGAGCAATGCTGTTTGCACCTCTGTGAGAGCAGATTTAAGAAAAGTAAAAAACTGCTATACAACAGCAGCTGGGAAGAGAAGTGAGAAAACGTAGAGAGAAACAGCTCTGAAGGAGTCTGCAGTCCATGGAGAGCCCCAGCATGATCAAGCTCTGGGCCAGAGCTGTAGCCTGTGGAGGAGCCCCTGGTGAAGCAGGATGTCTGGCAGGAGCTGCTGCCCATGGGGAATCCATTCAGCAGTGGGTTTATGTGGAAAGGTTTTGGTAGCAGGGGACCACAGGGATGGCTTCTCTGAGAAGCATCTAGAAGCTGCCCCATGTTAGATAAGCACCCAGCTGCTGACCGGAGCCTAGCCAATAAGTGATGTTGTTTGTGCCCCTGTGACAGCATATTTAAGAAAGGGAAAAACAAAACAAAACAAAACAAAACAAACAACAACAAAAACAAAAAAACAAAAAAAAAAAAAACAAAAAACACCTGCTGCTACGCAGCAGCTGGGAGAGTGATAGGAGTGAGAAACAGCCTTGCAGACACCACGGTCAGTGAAGAAGGAGGCGGAGAGTTGCTCCAGGTGCCAGAGTAGAAGTCCCCTGCAGCCTGTGGCGAGGACCATGGTGAAGCAGACTGTCCCTTTGAAGCCCATGGAGTACCACGGTGAAGCAGGGTTCCACGCTGCAGCCCATGAAGGACACCACAGTGGAGCAGGTAGATTGCACTGACAAGCTGGAGCCTGTGGAGGGCCCGCACTGGAGCAGATTCCTGGCCAGACCTATGGCCCATGGAGAGGAGCCCACATAGGAGCAGGTGATCTGGCAGAAACTGCTGCCTGTGGGGGACCCAGGTTGGAGCATTTTTCTCCTGATGGATGGACCCCATGGTATGGCCCATATCTGGAGCAGTTCTTGACAAGCTGCTGCCTGTGGGAAGCCCACGCAGGATCAGTGTGGGAAGGATGACATCCCTTGGGAAGCACCCCATGAGAAGCAGGGGTAGAGAGTGAGGATCAGTTGGGAAGGGACCCCACGTTGCAGAGGAAGAGAGTGACCAAGAAGAAGCGGTAGAGATGGAGCTGACCACAACCAGAGAAGAGACTGACCACAACCCTTATTCCCCTGTTCCCCTGCACTGCTTGGGGGGAGGAGGTGGAATAGGGTGGGTGGAGGAAAGCGGTTTTGGTTTCTTTCCTTTGTTTCTCACTTCTCTAGCTTGTTAGTAAAAGGCAATAAATTTTACTGTCTCCCTACTCTGAGTCTGTTTTGCCTGTTAACGATAATTGTTGAGTGACCGCCCCATCCTTATCTCAACCCTTGAGCCCCTTGTGTCGTATTTTCTCCCCCTCCTCAAATAGGAAGGGGGAGTGAGAGAGCGGCCGTGGTGGAACTTCCCACTCTACTCTGTGCTGGAGCATGCTCACTTCGAGTACTGTGTGCAGTTCTGGGCATCACAGTACAAAAAGGACATTAAACTGTTGGAGAGCGTCCAGAGGAGGGCGACAAAGATGGTGAAGAGCCTAGAGGGGAAGACATGAGGAGTGGCTGAGGTCACTGGGCCTGTTCAGCCTGAAGAAGAGGAGGCTGAGGGGGGACCTCAGTCTACAACTTCCTTGCGAGGGGGAGTGGAGAGGCAGGTGACCTATTCTCTGTAAACACCAGTGATAGGACCCACGGGAATGGTGTTAAAGTGAGGCAGGGGAGGTTTAGGCTTGACTTCAGGAAGAGGTTCTTCACTGAGAGTGTGGTTGCACAATGGAACAGGCTCCCCTGTGAAGTAGTCACTGTACCAAGGCTGCAGTGACTTGGACTTTAAGAAGCGATTTAATTAAGAAGCTTTAATTGCTTTAAGAAGCAATTGGACTGTGCACTTAGTCACATGGTCTAAACTTTTGGGTAGACCTGTGCAGTGCCAGGAGTTGGACTTGATAATCCTTTTGGGTCCCTTCCAACTTGGGATATTCTATGATTCTATGTCCACCTGAATAAAACCACCACAAGCAGTCCATGCCTGAAGGACAGACCCCATGGTACACACTTGTATTGGAGCCGTTCTTGAAGAGCCGCTGCCTGTGGTAAGCCCCTGCAGGATCAGACCAAGAAGGATGACATCCTGCGGGAGCCACCCCACAACGAGCAGGGGCAGAGAGTGACTGTGAAAGAGTGGTGGAGATGAAGTTTTAGGCACGGAATGCAGTCCCCCTTCCCTGTTTCCCTGTACCTCTTGGAGGTAAAAGAGGATGTATGGGAGGAAGGTGTTTTTAGTTTACTTTTAGTTCTCACTGCTCTAGTCTGTTATTATTTGGCAATAAATAACATTAATCTGTTTGAGAACTGGTGACTGACCTTTCTATCCTTATCTCAGCCCATGAGCTTTTTCATTTTATTTTCTCACCCTGTCCCATTGAGGAGGGGCTATGACAGAGAGGCTGTGTGGTGCTTGGCTGCCTTCTGTATTAAACTAAAATGATCTGCTGGGGCTGAGGAATTCAGAACAAATAAAGAAGAAAATCAGATCAGATGAGAAGTTAAGATGCTAAAAAAGAAATGTCATAAAATATTAGTGAAATCCAGTGCAAAACTTGTATGTCTTCTCCCTTTCTCAGGAAGAACAGATGATAAGATATTTTTCCTCCACTAATTCAAGTGTGGAGGTCTAGTTAATGACTGTGTGGTTCCCCAGTTTAGGATAAACCATAAGATACGGGTGTGTAGACATTGGTATACGTTGTATAACTCAATATGTTATGAAACAACATAACTAATGCGGTCCATAACAACATGATGCAGCTTCCTTATGTATTATGCATTATGATACAGTCTTTATTTCCAGAATCACACAGAACCACAGAATGACAGAATTGTAGGGGTTGGAAGGGACCTCAAGAGATCATTGGGTCCATCCCCCCTGCCAAAGCAGATTCCCTAGAGCAGGCTGCCCAGGTAGGCATCCAGATGGGCCTTGAATATCTCCAGAGAAGGAGACTCCACAACCTCCCTGGGCAGCCTGTTCCAGTGCTCCATCACCCTCACTGTGAAGAAGCTCTTTTGCATATTGGTGCAGAATTTCACGTGCTCCATTTTTTGGCCATTGCCCCTTGTCCAGTCCCCACAGACCACTGAAAAGAGGTTGGCCAAATCCCTCTGTCTCCCACACCTCAGTCATTTATACACATTGATGAGATCCCCTCTGTCTTCTTTTCTCCAGGCTGAACAGACCCAGGTCTCTCAGCCTTTCCTCATAGGGAAGATGCCCCAGGCCCCGTATCATCTTTGTGGCCCTCCGCTGGACTCTTTCCAGGAGATTCCCAGGGAGCTCAGAACTGGATCCAGTATTCCAGGTGAGTCATGACCAGGGCAGAGTAGAGGGGGAGGATCACCTCCCTTGACCTGCTGGTCACGCTCCTTTTAATGCACGCCAAAATCCCATTGGCCTTCTTGACTGCAAGGGCACACTGCTGGTTCATGGTCAACCTGTCATCCACCAGGACCCTCAGGTCTTTCTGCACAGAGCTCCTCTCCAGCAGGTCATCCCCCAGCCTGTACTGATGAGTGCAGTTGTTCCTTCCCAGGTACAGGGCTCTACACTTGCTCTTGTTATTCTCTTACTTCGGTTTCTTCCTGCCCACCTCTCCAGCCTGTCCAGGTCTTGCTGAATGGCAGCACAGCCTCCTGGCATGTCGGCCAGTGCTCCCAGCTTTGTATCACTGGCGTACTTTCTGAGAGTGAACACTTTTCCCTCATCAAGGTTGTCGATGAAGGTGTTGAACAAGACCAGACCCAGCACTGACCCCCGGGAACACCACTAGGCACAGGTCTTCAGCCGGACTCTGCACTGCCAAAGACCACCCTCTGAGCTCAAACAGCCAGCCAGTTCTCAACCCATCTTGCTGTCCACTCATCTATCTCGCAGTTCCTCAGCTTTGCTAGCTTGATATCATGGGAGACAGTATCAAAAGCCTTGATAAAGTCAAAGTAGATGACATCCACTGCTGTCCCCTCATCTACCCAGCTGGTGATGCCATCATAGAAGGCAATGAGTTTGGTCAAGCATGATTTCCCCTTGGTGAATTCATGCTGGTTACTCCTCATAACCTTCTTCTCCTCCTTGCTTGGAGATGGCACCCAGAACAAGCTGTGTATGTCCATGACACCCTGGAACAACCTTTCCAGGGACAGAGGTGAGACTGACTGGCCTGTAGTTTCCCAGATCCTCCTTCTTGCCCTTCTTGAAGACTGGAGTGACAATGGCTATCCTGCAGTCTTCAGGCACCTTTTCTGTTCTCCAAGGTCTTTCAAAGATGATAGAGAGTGTTTTGGCAATCACCTCTGCCAACTCCCTTAGTGGATGCGTCCCATCAGGACCCATGGATTTGTGTGCGTTGATCCCACTCAGACACTCCTGAACAACTCCCTCCTCAACCACAGGGGACCTCTCCATTTCCCAAACTCTTTCTCCTCCCTCCAGGGTCCAGGAGTCCGTGTGGGGAGTCTTTGAAGCAAAGTAGGCATTCAGTATCTCTGCCTTCTCAGCATCCACTGTTCAGCAGGGGACTCACATTATCCCTAGTCTTCCTTTACTGTTTACAGAAACAAACAAACAACAAACAAAAATCTTCTTATTATGCTTTATCTCTTTTGCAAGCTTCATCTCCAGGTGGGCTTTAGCCTTCCTCATCACATCCCTGCAGGCCCTGACAACACTCCTATACTCCTCCCCAGAGTACAGCCCCTTTTTCCATATTTCACAGACCTTCCTCTTCCTTTTGATCTGTCAGTGAGCTCCTCGCTCATCAACAATATGACAGTGAGTAGTATAAATGAGCACTAAACTGGGAAAAGGTTAGGATTAGATATTTCTTAATTCACAACTTAAATTTCAATTGAGTTTATTTGGGTGGGGAAGAGGTGAGATAATGTCTCAAAGAAGCAATGCTGTTTCTATCACCATAATATATGCTAATTTCATATATCGTAAATTTTGTTAACATCAAAACCCAAACATTCTACATGGAAAATCAAACTCTTCTGATTTCACTTCCAATTAAAAAAGCTGTAAGACTAGAAAATTGTCCTCAGAACCTGCATTATTGCTAAGACAATTTCATTAAATACATGCCTATCACTGTAAAATAAATGCAATAACTGCCTTGAATGACTGGATTCTGTATAGACCAAAACACATTAGAGCTGTTCTGAGTCTTCTATTTTACTTGCAACCAAATGGGAAATTCACTAAATGTTATGAGTACCTACATCAAAGGGAAATTCCAGAAGAGTAATAAGAACTAGGGAAGCAGGGAAAGAAAAAAGCAGAAGGAATACAAAACCAAACAAGAAAACTAGCACCAGCAACAGGCACACACATACACACACACAAAAACACATTCTGGTAGGAGGTGGCTTGTTCAAGTATCCTTACAGGGACAGGTAGAAGTGGGACTTAAGCACTGTATTTATAAACTCATTTTGATTTTCATGTCATGTTTATTTGGGTTGCTTAGCTGAAGATACAGCTTCTGTTAACAATATCTCTGCAAAGTCAATCCAAGAGATTACATTAAGCCTTCTTTCTTTCTTTCTGCTTCACACATTATAAAAACAACAAAAATTGTTTTAGAAGTTGCATGCTGTTTCTGCTGTCTGCTGGTAGTGATGGATAAAATGGAAAGACAACGGCTATCCTGCAGTCTTCAGGCACGTCTCCTGTTCTCCAAAAATCATACACTATTTTTTTTATAGAGTCACTGCTTGATTCATATCAAAGATTACAATAATATATTTTAATTTATATATAAATTGATTTTCTCCAGGTGGAATTTTACTCATATGCTACAGAAAATGGAAGATGCATGCTAAATATATGGGGCCTGAAACAAAAGAATTTAACCATTTGTCTAGCTTAGGTATATATAACCCCGTGAAACTGCGATGATGTGAAATCCTTTGCTTTACAGCCTATTATGCCACAAAGCTCTTGGGTGACAATAGGCAGGTAACTCAGACCAGTATTTTCAAAGCTAATTGTGTATCATCTTTTCTTTGGCTATTTGATTTAACATTATCTATTCCAAGTATAACCTGAAAATCCATATTTTTAGCAGAATTAAATTTATATTATGTTTGGCCAGATGAAGTGCTAGACAAAAATAGCCCAAGTACTCTGATTTTGGCCTTTGGAAAGGATATTTCTGATTTTAATTTAATTGTATTTCAGTTCTCTCATCTCTTAAACACTTCCTAATTTTCTCCTCTTCTTGGGTCTGGTCTTGTTCAACACACACAAACAAGCTCAGATGTTTTTAGCCATTTCAATTACCAAAACTTGAAATCTGCATAAAATTCACTTGTAGCTCTTGTGCTGGAATTCACCACTGCTATTTTCAGCCATCATCCGCTTAGCCAAGCCAAACAATTAACTCTGTTATTGTATCATTAGGAGTGCACAGGTCATTTCGTAGAAATATATCTACAAAATACATCTGTCAACCCCTTTCCCCACTGAAGTCAATATACAATATACTGTGTTATAATAAACAAACAAACATACAAACAAAAATTGGTTTTCTTACTGTAACAAATTAACTTTCAGTCTGAGTCTTCTTGTTGAGAATATTTTGTGTCTCCCAGTGAATAAAGTAAAATTAAGCACAAATTGTATAATGTAATTCATGGAAGTAGTGAAAGTTTCTGGTGTTGTAAATATAGAAAATAAATGTTTGCAAGTGTTCACTTCATTCGGGAATTTGTTTATGATAGATTCCTGATCTTTGTGTTTCAGAAGGGTGAAAACTTCACATTCTTTTGAGAACAAAAGGTAGGTAAATGCAATTTCTACGGTAAATGTAGAAGAGTAAACCAGACCAACCTTTTTTTTTTTTTTTTTTTTTTTTTTTTTTTTGTTGCACATTCATAAAGGAAGAGATTCATAACTGCAATGAAACTTGGCTACCTTCAGTCAGTGGGCTAAAAGGAGCATCTGTAGCTGAGTTCCAGTGACATGGGCTGACACAAAAGTGTCTCCAGCACAAAGGTCATTTTATCTCATTTAGTGAAAGCCACACAGAAATATCTAGATCTCACAACAGATAATTTAGGCTATAATATATTAACTCCATTTATCTATGGATTTACATGTGATTCAAATCTGAACCAGTATGTCTGGATGTCTTGAAGCTGGTCTCTGTAGATAGTATTCAATCCATTGGCACTATGAAAAACAACACAAAACAAAGCAAATAAAAACAAAACAAAACAAAACCTTCATTTGTTTAGTTGTCAATGTATGAGGAAATATGGTTATGTCTTAGAACTTTTGAATTTATTATAAGGCATTGTAAGAACCTGTTGATATGAAACCCACCTTTTTCATAATTTAAACTCAATCTATAATGAGTAGTAGCACTGCAGAGTCACTGGAAATTTAAGTACAAGAAGGTATCCTGAAGTTTTTAGCCAAATCAGTGTTTGTGTTTACTTGATTTTGTCTTTCTCAACCCTTAGATTTCCAGTTTGTCAGGTTTAATCAAGATAAAAATCATGTTTGCTGAAGAGAATTAAAGTATTATAGAGATAAGGAAAATTGGTCAGTTGGGAATAAAACATATCCCTTAGCAGAGACTGTGTACAAGGCTTATGTATAACTAAAGACTCAGTCATGTTCTCCCTTCAGAATGATAGGTTCTGGGCAAAATAGAGATGAAAAAAGCTCATTTCAGATCTGAACTGTCTAATGTCCAGATTTGCTGAATAAAGAAATTATTTCCTCATGCCTCACTTGTAAAAGTGTTTTCTTTATTTGCAATATTTTATTCTTACACTTCTATTTTATTGCTACCAAGAAATAACTCAATTACAATTTACTACCACAACCAAGAAAAAAAAATCATCTTTACCACCTTCCTCCTCCCTGTGTATAGGAAGGAGCATTTAGGATAAAGTAAATAAAGGCCAGATGGTCAGATAGAAACATCTGCTTATGCTTAAAGCAAAATGGTCATTCCCTACACGAAGCAAGAAACTGACTATACATGCTACATCTACATTGTTTACTTAAACATATCTCCAGCTAACTTTCTGTAATAACAAAACAAAAAGGCACAGAGAAGAAGTCTCCAGCTTCCTCTTGTCACCAAAACCTACTTTTTTCTTTCAATGTCAAATACAGCTCTCAGTTTGGAAACAACAAATAACAACAATAACAATCAAATTGGAAAAGCATGTGCTTTTGTTATTACACATGTTCTGTGAAATCACTCTTAGAAAGAATCAAAGTTTTATATGCTAAATTAGTGTGTGGTTGTGTGGTTTTTAAGACTTCTGTAGCTTATAGATAGCATATGTATTTTATAATATGGTAGTTATTAAATAAACAGTAGGTATTCTCATGAATGGTAAAGGAACAGGCTTGTAAAATCTGAGCAGTGTAAATTATCAATGTGTAAATGCAACTTACTTTTGTGTAGAGTATTTAAAGGATTTAAGGATTTCTATGGCTGTTTTATAGCTTTAATTAAAAATACAAAGAGTGAAGTAAGAAACAAATACCAAAATCATAGAGGTGAGGAAGTAAGGATATGTTCTCAGCTTATACTTACAAGCAATCAGTGTGGGGAGACATAAATATTGAAGGTTATTCCAGATGTCTACAGCTGTAAAGGAGGCTCTGACCTGATAGTAACAAAATAGAGGAGTCAGACATGTCCAGTGTAAGTGGCAACAGGGGCAGTTACTTGAAAATAAAGTTAGGCCCCAGATGCTTACAGGACAACAACAAAAATAGTCAAATGGGGGATATGAGAGATGCCATGTTAGATTGTTGTGTATAACATGGGAAGTTTCCAGGAGCGAGGTGTGGGATACTGCTCTGGGGAAGCCCAGGCTGAAAGAGGGCACCCTACCCAGACACATGGTGGGCTGGGGTTGCCAGTTTAGACAGAGTGCAGAATCTGGCAGAGATAAGGAGAGCTACAGTATGGCAAGAGAAGGATTTTCAGATGCTGGAGTTGCAGCCATAGCAAAGGTTCACATCAAGGTTAAAGTGATAGAGACAAATGGGGAGCACAAGTCTAGATGAGACATGAAGAAGATAAACTATATTTCATGGTGCTCATTGAAGGGGAAGGGGAAGGGGAAGGGGAAGGGGAAGGGGAAGGGGAAGGGGAAGGGGAAGGGGAAGGGGAAGGGGAAGGGGAAGGGGAAGGGGAAGGGGAAGGGAAGGGAAGGGAAGGGAAGGGAAGGGAAGGGAAGGGAAGGGAAGGGAAGGGAAGGGAAGGGAAGGGAAGGGAAGGGAAGGGAAGGGAAGGGAAGGGAAGGGAAGGGAAGGGAAGGGAAGGGAAGGGAAGGGAAGGGAAGGGAAGGGAAGGGAAGGGAAGGGAAGGGAAGGGAAGGGAAGGGAAGGGAAGGGAAGGGAAGGGAAGGGAAGGGAAGGGAAGGGAAGGGAAGGGAAGGGAAGGGAAAGGACAATGGATGGGAGGAAGGGAAGGGGAGTGGAAGGGAAATGATACATGCCTCCATCAGGCAGAATGTTAGAGACACCAAGCATATTTCTTATGAAATAAAATCATAATAGTAATAATAAAAAGATTAAATTATAGCTTTTTCATGGAAAGAGATTTGCAAGCTGATTTTTCCAGAAATGGAATATTTAAAGAAGTCACAATAAATATGTACAAAGATACATATTGACATATACATAGTGACACATAATTAAGTCTTTCACATGACCATGATGGTCAATGAGATAATATATATATATATATATATTAAATTTTCAACATAGAAACTTAATAGTGTAACAAAAGCTCTATTAATCCTAAACTACCTTTTTTTTTTTGACTTGTGAGGAATTTTTGCACAGAATGTTTCCAGGTTCAGCCCTGCAAATTTCCAGAAACACCATATTATTTTTATGAACTTTAATAAGTACTAGAAATTTACATCACCACAATTGAAATTTACTTTTGGATTTGCTGTGCCTACCATACAAATACAATATACTGTACTGTAATTATAATAATAAGGATGGCATTTAATGCAATATACATACATTTTGATAATTCCTACATTAAAATATTGCTGTTTATCTTTCTAAAATATGCCTTTGTACGAATCAAGAGTAGTACAAAGGTTTACCTCTTTTTGGAAGTAGATCCCTTATTTAGACCCGTCATCTAAAGTATCTTAAGTGAGGAGAGTGAAAGAGAAAAATTAATTCTAGTAATTCAAAGAGACAGAATGTTATTTTTCTAAACAAACAAAAAATATTTAAGGATTACAAACCTTTTTTACATCCTTTTTGTCATTCATGTGGAAGTTATTTTGATTGATGCCAGTCTACCTATTCAGTGCAACTATTTACAGACATGTTTCAAATAAATTATAAAGCTTGGTCTAAATATTCTAAACATGATAATCAACGTATTATAGATAGACGGTAACTGTAAGCAGAGTACATCTTGAAGATGTGCCAAATTACCCTCCACTAGTTCAGTTATTGAACTAAAGATATATAAGTATATATTAGCTTAAAACTTGGGTCATTCTTCATCATTATTAAGTGTTTCTGAACTGAAAACACTCAGTTGAAAAATGTAAGAGATACTAAGCAAACTTTACATGTGTGAAGTTATATATACTCATATCCTCATCAAGCTGACCCTAAGCATTTCATGTTATCATATATTGAACTTCTTCCACTAATATTTTTGTGGTTTTAATTTCCCTTACAGAATTTATTTAGTGAAACAAAAATTAGAGAACGTTTTAGCAGTATGATTAAGAACAGCACGTGAAGTTTGCTGAATAAAAACTAAGCCATCCATACATTTTTTTCATTGAAATGAATTCTTATTTTACCAGTGTCAATCACTTTTTATTTTGCCTAGATTACATAATCAGAGAATGTGTTGGCATGCAAGTCCAATACATTTTGTTTCAAAGCAATATGCTAACAAATCATTCAAATAATTAAAAGCCAATAAGAACATGATTACAAAGTTATTCTACATGATAGTACAGTCAAAATTACAACATAATACATTCTTCAGGTTTGTTTCCTGTGAAAGCAATTTAAGCTGGAATAAATTCCACTCACTTGAAAGGAATATTGAACAAGTATGAGAAAAGAATGAGATCTTTTTATCTCATTTTAGTTTCTAATTGAT
This sequence comes from Anas acuta, assembly GCF_963932015.1. Lineage (NCBI taxonomy): Eukaryota > Metazoa > Chordata > Aves > Anseriformes > Anatidae > Anas > Anas acuta. Next base: position 126,813,615 of record NC_088980.1, on the reverse strand, counting down.
CAATATGTCAAATTTCACACCTACAAGGAAAATGGGTATTATTTCTGTGATGGTTGTTGATTTTTTTTTGCAATACTATGTTGTCATCTGTTTTTGCATCTATCATAATAGTGTCATTTGCTCTCATTGGTTTTCAGAAACCATTGTAATTAAAACAGTGAAAGAAAAAAATTGTATCCTCTCAGATAAACAAAACTAATTGAGTTCAAGAGAGCAAAAGTTCAAGTGGAGGTGATAGGTTGGCCTGCATAACAGCATATTTGGTATGGGAACTCAGCAAGGACATATATGATTTGGATCTTCTCGTGTGTTCCTCAACATAATTCATCTTAGAAAACCTGCTTTAGGTAATTCCAGGCAAATGTCTTTTTTTCTTATATATGTCATCAAAATTTTCCTGAGAGATGAGCTTTCTTATTCTCTGAATCTCCACTTTTTTTTTTTTTTTTTTTTTTTTTTCATGTTACTAAAGCAATTGTCTTGACTTTTGAGGTCTGAAAATGTTTTGTTTTTTTTTTTTCCCCAAACTTTTGTGTTCTTATTTCACATGTTTTTATTACGCTAATACCTTCTTTTTTTTTTTTTTTGATCATTCCCGATTGTTATATTTCATATCTTTCAGTGGAATCTTAGTGATTCATTTTATTCCTGATTGACTGCTCTCCTCTCTGCATCATGCCTCCACCCACAAGTTTTCTATAATGCACTATATACCCTGAATCATAGAATCATAGAATGGTTTGGGTTGGAAGGGTCCTTAAAGATCAGCTAGTTCCAACCCCCCTTCCATGTTCAGGGGTGCCATCCACTAGATCAGGTTGCCCAGGGCCTTGTCCAACCTGGCCTTGAACACCTCCAGGGATGGGGCATCCACATCTTCTCTGGGTAACCTGTTCCAGTGCATTACTGCTCTTGGAGTAAAGAAATTCCTCCTCTAAATCTCTCCACTTCTAGTTTAAAAACTATTTCTCCTTGTCCTATCCTTATCTGTCCACATAAAAAGTTGCTCTCTTTATCTCATTTATCCCCTTTAAGTATTGAAAGACTGCAATGAGGTCTCCCCAGAGCCTTCTCTTCTCCAGGCTGAACATCGATTCGTAGAATCATAGAATCACAGAATCATAGAATTACAGAATCATTAAGGTTGAAAAAGACCTCCAAGATCATCTGGTCCAACCATCCACCTACCACCAATATCACACACTAAACCTATACATACAGACTGGGGGATGAGATGCTGGAGAGCAGCCCTGCAGAGAGGAATCTGGGGGTTGTGGTTGATAGCAAGTTGAATATGAACCAGCAGTGTGTCCTGGCATCCAGGAGGGCCAGCCATATCCTGGGATGCATCAAGCACATCATTGCTAGTCGGTTGAGGGAAGTGATTGTCCTGCTCTACTTTGTGCTGGTGTGGTCTCACCTCTAGTACTGGGTGCAGTTCTGGGCACCCTGGTACAAAAAGGATGTGAAACTATTGGAGAGTGTCCATAGGAGGGCTACAAAGATAGTGAAGGGCCTAGAGGGGAAGACATATGATGAGCGGCTGAGGTGACTTGGCCTGTTCAGCCTGGAGAAGAGGAGGCTGAGGGGAGACCTCATTGCAGCCTACAGCTTCCTCACGAAGGGCAGTGGAGGGGCAGGTGCCAATCTATTCTCTTTAGTGACCAGTGATAGGACCCACGGGAATGGTGTCAAGCTGCAACAGGGGAGGTTTAGGCTAGACATCAGGAAAAGGTTCTTCACTGAGAGGGTTGTTGCGCACTGGAACAGCCTCCCCAGGGAAGAAGTCATGGAACAAAGCCTGTCTGAATTTATGAAGCGTTTGTACTGTGTTTGGATATGTGACAGTCATATGGTCTGAATTTTTGGCTAGACCTCTGTGGTGCCAGGAGTTGGACTCGATGATCCTTATGGGTCCCTTCCAACACAGGATATTCTATGATTCTGTGATCTATGATCTATGATCTATGTCCCTGATCACCATGTCCAACCCTTCCTTAAACACCTCCAGTGATGGTGACTCCACTACTTCTATGGTCAACCTGTTCCAATGTCTGATTGCTCCTTCTGAGAAGAAATGTCTTCTAATTTCCAACCTTAATCTCCCTTGGCACAACTTGAGGCAATTTCCTCTAGTCCCATCTCTGGTTATCTGTGAGAAGAGATAGCTCCCCACAACTTCCTTTCAGGTAGCTGCAGAGAGCAATAAGGTCTCCCCTGAGCCTCCCCAACTCTCACAGCTTGTCTTCATAAGACAGGTGTTCCAGCCCTCTGATTATCCTTGTGGCCCTCCTCTGGACTCACTCTAAGAGGTTCACATCCTTCTTGTGCTGGATGCAGCACTCCAAGTGAAACTTCATAAGGTCAGAGCAGAGGAGGACAATCACCTCCCTCGACCTGCTGGCCACTGTAATCCCCAAATCCTTCTCTTCACAGCTTCTCTCAATGAGTTATTCTCCCTGTCTGTACTCATGTGGGATTACCTTGACCAAGGTACAGCACCTTGCATTTAGACTTCTTGAACCTCATTAGGTTCACATGGGCCCACTTTTCTAGTTTGTCCAGGTCCCTTTGGACATCATCCCATCCCTTCTATTGTATCCCATCCCTTCTATTGTATTGTATCTATTGTACTATACTACTCATCTTGGTGTCATCTGCAAACTTGCTGAGGGTGCACTCAATCCCACTGTCTATGTCATTGATAATGATATTAAACAGTACATGTCCCAAGACAAATTACTGAGGTAAACCTCGCATCACTGGTCTCCACCTGGACATAGAGCCATTGATCACAACTCTTTGGGTGTGGTCTTCAAACCAATGCCTTGTATCCTGAATGGTCTAGCCCTCAAATTCATCTCTCTCCAATTTGGAGATCAGGATGTTGTGTGGGATCGTGTCAAAGTCCATACAGAAGTCCAGGTAGATGACATTGGTCAATCTTCCCTTGTCAACTGATGTAGTCACTCCATCATAGACAGCCACCAGATTGGTCAGGTAAAATTTAACCTTGGTGAAGCCATGCTGGCTGTCTCAGATCACCTCTGTGTCTCACATGTGCCTTGACATTGTGTCCAGGAGGATATTTTCCATGATCTTGCCAGACACAGAAGTGAGGTTTACCGGTCTGTAGTTCCCTGTGTCTTCCTTTCTACCCTTTTTAAAATAGGAGTGATGTTTCTCTTTTTCCAGTCACCAGAGACTTTGCCTGACTGCCAGGACTTAGGTGACCTATTCTCTGTAAACACCAGTGATGGGACCTGCGGGAATGGTGTTAAGCTGAGGCAGGGGAAGTTTAGGTTCGACATCAGGAAGAGGTTCTTCACTGAGAGGGTGGTTGCACAATGGAACAGGCTCCCCAGTGAGGTAGTCACTGCACCAAGGCTGTTTGAATTTAAGAAACAATTGGACTGTCCACGTAGTCACTTGGTCTAAACTTTTGGGTAGACCTGTGCGGTGCCAGGAGTTGGACTTGATGATCCTTATGGGTCCCTTCCAACTCGGGATATTCTATGACTCTATGACTTTTCAAATATGATAGAGAGAAGCTTGGAAACAACTTCAGCCAATTCCGTTGAGACCCTGAGATTCATGTCATCATGTACTTGTTCAGTTTCATCAGGTGGTCTCGAACCTGCTCTTCACTTATAGCGAGTGGGACATTGCTCTCTCACCCTCCATCTACGGGTTCAGGGAAATGAAAGACATGGGAAACCTGACTGGCTGTGAAGACTGAGGCAAAGAATTTATTGAGTACCTCAGCCTTCTCCATGTCTATTGTTATCAGTTCACCCTTCTCATCCATCAAAGGGCATTAACACTCCTTGGCCTTTCTTTTCTGAGCAATGTACCTATAGAATCCCTTCCTGTTATTCTTTGCATCCCTTTCCAAGCTCTGTTCCATCCATGCCTTGGCTTTCCTGATCCCATCCTTGCACAACTGGACTACATCCCTGCACTCTTCCCAGGCCAAGTGTGCCTTGCTCAACTGCCTGTGCAGTTCCTTCCTGTGCCTCAGTTTGATCAGCAGGTCCTTAGGTCCTTGCCTGTCCTCCTTACTTGTTTTTGCTTTTTTTTCATATATATATATATTATTTTTTTTTTATGCAGAGGGTTGGAGAGTTCTTGTGCTTTAAGGAAAACATCCTTAAAGCGTTGGTAGCTCTGCTCAGCTCCTTTGTGCCTAAGGACAGTGTTCAAGGGATCTCATCTGCTAGGTCTTTAAATGGCTTGGATATTGCTCTTTGGAAGTCCAAGGTCCTGACTTTTCGTTTTGCCAGTCCCATATTCCTTGAAATCACAAACTCAGCCAAGGCATGGTTACTGCAATCCAGTCTGCCTCTAATCTTGACCTCTTTAATGAGCTCTTCTGCACTGCTGAGCAATAGGTCAGGTAACGCTTCTCCTTTGGGTGGTTTGTCTAATACCACAACCAGGAAGTTATCCTCAACGTACTCTATCAGGATTGTTTATAACCTGCTGTGTAGTGTTTCCAGCACACATTTGTGTGGTTGAAGTCCCCCACCTTCTGAGCTCCCTGTGGTTGGTCTTCCTGAGGTCTTTACTAGTTCTCCTGGAGTCTCCCCTCTCCTCCCTATCTACTGTGCAGGGGCACTTCAAGGGCAGTGGCGAGACTCTTTCTCTGGCTCCAATCAGAGACAAGGGTCCACTCTCCCTCGTCCTGTGATTCCTTCGGATGTTCTCATTCTGGGCTGCAAGCTTGTTACCTGGATTTAAGGCAGGGATCTTGCTTGGACTGTGTCAATGTATATTTACATTTGTCAATGTGCAATACCATTTGTCAATCTTGTGCTAAGATTCCCGAATGCTACACTGTCTGGTGAGCTCCCCTCGCAACAGAGCCACCTGTTTGAAGAGCTCATCCAGCTGGGCACACTTGCACCCATGATGACCACCTCTGCCTTCAGGTCCTAAGGGGACCTCCAGAGACTGGAGGTCCCCAGAACTGAGGGTCTGGGCTGCTCTTTTGATCCTCAGGACATCTGTTTGGGTATAGACACCTGCCCCGGGAGTTTGTGGCCCCCCTGTCTAGTTTTGAGCTTCAGCCTGGCAGGCTTGACAGGTAGACACCATTTCTTCAGTAGAAAGCCCTTCCTCTGCTGATCCTGTAACACAAAAATGACCAACCCTGCTTGTCCTCCCTGCTTGTCCTGAACATGTCTGCCCCAGAGCCTATCGCCTTGATGATGAGTCTTCTAGAATAAGAACTCTTTTTTTTTTTTTTCCACATTGCATGTTTAAATACCACAAAAATAAGCATTTAATTGAAGTTAAAATGGTTAACCAATTTACTCTTTCCTCACATATTTCAAAGCAATATTGGAGTGATAGAAACTTGCCACTACTCTTCATGCTCATCTTTGAAAATGTTCTAGATGGATACTAATCCTCCCATGGTAGTTTATGAAAACTATAACACATAGTAATCTAATATGGTGATCAGCTGAGCCTTCCACGAGCTTAAGAATCAAGCTACACAGAATTTAAGGAAATCGGTATTTGTCCATTCAGCAAACCACTTACACGTAGGTCTACTTTAAATGTATATCTATAGGTCATATATGTTATGTCTGAAAGAATGTTGTCTTGGCAGCTCCATCAGAAAATATTTTTGTTCTACCCAAGTATTTCCTATTTATTCCCATGTCGAGGCATTTCTGGCTTCCCAGATAGACAGGACTTCACAGTTGCAGAGTTTGTTAACCACTGTCCTTGCTACTTGTTGGAAGAGATGATCATTGTTCACAGAGTAATAGAATGACAATGATGGAGTGATGGAATATCAGAATATCCTGAGTTGGAAGGGACTCACGCAAGGATCATCGAGTCCAATTCTTGGCTCCACACAGGACCACCCAAAAATCAAACCATATGTCTGAGAGCATTGTCCAGACACTTAGAATCATAGAATAGCTTGGGTTGGAAGAGACCTCAAAGATCATCTAGTTCCAAGCCTCCTGTCATAGGCAGGGACACCACCCAGTAGATCAGGTTGCTCAGTGCCTCATCCTAACCTGGTCTTGAACACCTCTCTGGGCAACCTGTTCCAGTGCCTCACCACTTTCTGAGTGAAGAATTTAAGAATTCTTAAGAATGTAAGTATTCAAGAGTTCAGGCTTCTTGAACTCCAGTAGCATTAGTGATAGGACCACTCTCCTGGGAAGCCTGTTCTAGTGCCCAATCACCCTCTCAGTGAAAAGCCTAATATACAGCCTGAACCTCCTCTGAGGCAGCTTCATGCCATTCCCTTGGTTCTCATCACTGGTCACTAGAGAAAATGAATACAAGATGGCATCTTCTTGTATGCCTGTGCTAGTAAACTGAACAGGGCAGACCATAGGTGCAAGCAGAAGTAAATGATGTCCATGCTGGCACATTTCCTGGAACTATTTTGTTCTGTTACAAGTAATTTTCTCCCAGGTAATCATAGAATCATAGAAAGGTTGGAAAAAAATCTCCAAGATCATCTAGTCCAACCATACCCTTACAACCAATATCACCCACTAAACGATGTCCCTAACTGTTCCTTAAACACCTCCAGGGACAGTGATTCTACCACCTCCCTGGGTCACCCATTCCAGTGCCTAACCACTCTTTCTGAGAAGAAATGTCTCCTAATTTCCAACCTAAACCTCCCCTGGTGCAACTTGAGGCCATGCCATCTTGTCCTATCACTAGTTATCTTCTCTCCACAACCTCCTTTCAGGTAGCAATAAGGTCTCCCTTGAGCATTCTCTTCTCCGGACTAAACGACCCCAGTTCCCTCAGCTGCTCCTCACAAGACTTGTGATCCAGAGCCTTCACCAGTTTTGTAGCCATTTTCTGGGTCTCGAAGTCTTTCTTGAAGTGAGGGACCCAAAGCTGAATACAGTACTTGAGGTGTGGTCTCAACAGAGCAGAGTACAAGGGGATAATCACCTCCTTGGTCCTGCTGGTTACATTATTCCTGATACAAGCCAGGCTGCCATTGGCCTTCTTGGCCACCTGGGCACACTGATGGCTTATGTTCATGTAAGCATCAACCAACACTCCCAGATCCTTTTCCTCTACACAGCTTTCGAGACACTTTACCCTGAGCCTGTAGCACTGTGTAGGGTTGTTGTGACCAAAGTGCAGGACCTGCCACTTAGCCATGTTGAACCTCATCCCATTGGTGTCTGCCCATCCATCCAACCTGTCCAGGTCTCTCTGCAGGGCCTTCCTACCCTCCAGCAGATTGACACTTCCCCCCATCTTGGTGTCATCTGTAAACTTGCTAAGGGTGCACTCAATTTTCTTTTCCAAATCATCATTAAAGATGCAGATTATGCAGACTGGAATCCTCTCTTTTAAAATAAACTATTAATTATACTTTTTTATTATTTTTTTTCTCATGCTTAACGTGACTATTCTTTTATTAGTTTCTGTATTAAACTATTATTATTATTATTATTATTATTATTATTACTACTACTATTAACAATAATAATTATTATTACAATATAATAATAATAATAATAATAATAATATGTTATTATTATTATTATTATTATTATTATTATTATTATTATTATTATTATTATTATTATTATTATTATTATTATTTTATTATTATTATTTGAAGTTCATGAACATGATGTTCATGAACATTAATGCCTAACCCTGGTTAGTCATGTTGTGTTGTGTCAATATTTGTTCCCAATAGGCAGTAATGATAAGTCCAGCAAGGTCACAGAGGAAAAAAGATTTTGTCCATTGCTGTCTTAATTATGTCTTGATCTATTTTACTTACAAGTACAGATGGCATTATCAGAGACAATGCTCAACATACATTATTGGCACAGAAATAAGGCCTAAAAAATCCTGAAAACCCTTTGCTTAGACAGAACCATACTATGTGCACTATCTTTCCAGGCTCAGATGAAGCCCAGAACGTGCCAGTGTCTCCAAGCTCCATAAATTTCATGAACTGGGTGTTATAAATAAAGTCTCAACTCAATCTGAATTTAGTAATACTTATAAAAGGAATATTTATAAAAGGTATAAAAGGCAAGTAAACAGCACTGGGTGTGTGGGGAGTCTATGCTCCACCAACATGCACACACGAACATCAAAAACTCAAAATATACAGAACATTGCTTTTACACGCTAAACCTGAGTATGCCTATACAATCAGAAGAGGTAACAAACAATCCTTTAAGCTCCATGACTTACTAAACTTGAATACGCCTATACATATGTACAATCAGAAAAGGTAACAAACAATCCTTTAAGTTCCATGACTTAACAGTCTCCATTTTCCATTCCTTTTGAACAATATGTCTTGCTTTAAGTTGTCAAGCAACTCAGCCTTCGAGCTTTATGCATCCTATTCTTCTCAGATGGAAGAAAAGCATATCCATCTCCTTTTCAAGGCCATTAGGGCCTGGGTCAAAAGGCACGTCCGGGTCAACAGGGGGCGTAACAGCAAAAGCCTTCGATGGCTGTAGCAGCAGAGGGGCCCACGGCGTAGCAGTCGGATCAGTAAAGGAGCCCGCAGCTCCCTCACTATCTGGCAAGCTAGACGTTTCTGACTGTGGTCCCACATGGCTCTTTAAGGCCTCAGAGACTGCTTCCCAGGTGCTGAGCAATCCCACGGCAACCTTGTCATTTTTAGTGGCAGAGTCCCACACCTTGACCTCAATTTGTCCTCATAGTTCAGGATCATAATCTGTCTGATAATAAGGAGAATAAGCTGTAAGGTTACCAGGACAGTCTTTATTCCTAAGGACGTATGATTCCCCATAATGCGCAACTGCTTACCAGCGAGGGGCAGTTGTGTGCACGGGTCCGCTTCTCTCAGCTCGAGCGTCTCTCCAGCTCTGGTGTGCCTATTTTCAGCAACTTTCTGTACAAGCTTCTCTGAGCGGTTTGCTGAGTTTGGCTGAAACCATTTTCATGAGGTGATCAATGTGCCTGTTCTCGTCCTGGTCTCCGTCCTGCTTGCCTGTTCCTTTTCATTCCTTCTTTCTACTTTATTGATGACCTAAGTTCATCGTGTTGCCTTTTTTTTTTTTTTTCATCTCGAGGACAGTCTCCCCTCTTATACCCTTCTCTCCACAGCAGTTCTTTTCAAAACAACTTTTCATTGGTCAAACAACTTTGCATATACCAGCAACAGCAAACACCCAGAAACTTCCATGCCTTAAGGGCTGGAGAACAAGCAACCTGAGACTGCATGGAGTCTCCTGAATCACCCTTCTTTGTTCCCTCTAAACTCTTTTACATTCCTGATGGCCTCATCGTTAAGAGTCTGATGTTATTAACCACGAGGCTTGCTGACCCCCATGGCCACGCTCTTAAATCTCCCCCTTCTTTATTAACATCAACCATTTTCTTGACATGATTTACCACTCCATATATAACATGGGGATACTACAAGTATCTGATTTAATATGAAAAACAGCAACTTCTACAGAACCATTCAATTTCCCTCTTTCATGAAGGGACATGGGCTGGATCCTGGAGGATGCCCCAGAGATTGGATCCTTGCAAGATTAGTCACCACTGACTCCACACTCTACATGGTAAAAAAACAGTCTTGAGATTTTATCACAGTGCAGTGAAAAGCTTTTGAATACGAACGATGTCTATATGCGAGAGATATGAAATATCTCCACACTTAAGCATTAAGATTCTAGCTGTTAGATGGACAGTTAGATGCATATACGGTCATTCAGAAACGAATAAAGCAGTAGATATGTTGAGCATAAGAAATAATAATAACAATAAAAAGTATAACTAATAGTCATTTTCATTTAATCTGTTCAACAAGTGTTTTCTAAACTTGGACTCTTTCCTCTGCCCTCCTTCAGATGTCTTCTTCTGTTTCCTAGCACTTCTGGGGATACATGAACTTCACTTAAGCTATCTGCCTGTCTTGCTGGTGCCATTTGCCATTTCTTTTTCAAAGGGCTATTGCTGTAACAGCTCTATTCTAGGCAGGGAGTGGGAAACCTTTGAAACTGATGCAGTTTCATTGCACAGTCTATGAGAAGGAAGCAACATTAAAGGAAAATCACTTCATACCTGTTTAGCTGCTATAGGATTTAACAAATTTTAAACAAATATCAAGTATATATATATATATTAAATACTTATTACCTGGCTGCAGAACCACATTGATTTCAAAGTCAGTTTCTCCCCGCAGGGGAGCAAGAAAATGCAAATAGAGGGACAGCAAAAATTGCTCTTTGAAGAGAAAATACCACCATCAGGAAAAGAAGACAGCTCAGGCAGCTCAAAGAGTCCCAAAAGTGTTAGGGAACCACAGAGGACATCTAAAGGGGAAAGTCCAGGTTGTGAGCCACCTGAGGAATTAGTTTAAAAGAACCGCTTTTCCCTGCAGAAATCCTTTAGATAAAGCATTAGCTGTTGGATTCTTTCAGGGCTAACATAGAGGGATCAAGCTCAAACAGTTCTGAAAGTCCGGCAAAACAGCAGAGGATAACTAAAAGGTCTAAGTAAAGAGTAGGTGGTACATTAAGGAATTTTTATCTCCTGGCATGTAAAGTGAAAAGGGGGAGGAAGAACATAAAAAGTAATAATAATTCATATATAGGATTCTATCTTGAAAAAACACACTCCCTCTAACTACATGTAGCTTGCAGCTTTAATTAGATATAATGTTTTTCTTTTGCTATTAAAAAACTGCCATCTTTCGGTTCAGAGGTATCTGCATTCAGTGGTGGGCAAAGCATAAGTTTTGCGTACTTTTTGTTATTTAATGCCCCCAAGCACCATATAAAGAAAATGACCATTATACATGCTTTGTAGTTTGTAAAGTCCTTTGAAATAAAAGGTGGGCTATAAACATAATGTAAAAAGGACTACTGATGAAGAACTATAGGGTTTGATAAATATGTATTTATTGGCAGGTAGTTAAAGAGAATAATCAGATCAGGACAAAGCTTTTATCTGAACAATTTTATAACCATATTTAGATCATTAGTAGGTGAGGCATTTGGATGATTAAAGATTGAGAGATAGTAATAAAAATAAAAAACATACTTTGTTTCTGCAGTAATATTACACAAAAGGTATATAAAGAAAGACAATGTCAAGGAAGTTTCTTTATCAATATAAATAACCTTTTAATTAAAAATAAAAATCCATAATTGAAGGGTATATCTCAGCATGAAAGGAAGGTTTATTTAGCCATAAACGGTCTTTGAAATGAATGAATTGTTTACAGCAATATTCACGCTATACCTATACAGAAGGTACTTGGAGGAGAGGTAGCTGACATTATATTTGGGCCTTGTTAGAAGGATTTACATGCATATCCATCTAGATAGCTTCCTTTTTTAGTGTTGTGTGAATATGAATATGAGAACAATTTTTGATAGTCTTAGAAGCTATTTGTTAGATACGTTTACCTATTAATAGCCTTAATCACAGCATCATCCCACCTTCTTCTGAACACAGTCTTGCAATGCATGTCCTTCAAGCTCCTTTTTCTTTCAGCTAAAATATCTAGAAATTAGAAACTTTCAGAAACTAGAAGTGAGGAAGAGTGGCTTGTGAGTAGAGGTTTAGACAAACAACTTACATGTAAATCATTTCTTTTATACATTATGCATTCATTCCAACTGTACAGGATCCCAAGCAATACTCTTTACAAAATATCATTTTCATAGAGGAGGATCATTGTCTATTGAATCAATGCTCCTGTCATGAACAGAACTACAACCCCTCCAATGCTATCCTCCTGGTATCTCAAACCATGAGACTTCAGTAACATTAAGAGTGAATTGAGATCCATATGACAGCTTAAAAGGATCAGGTGTGAGATTCATTTGCTAGATCACTGAGTTTCTTAAGTAAAGGGTTCCCTAGTAAAAGCAATATAATTACTCTGAGTAACTTTGTAAGGTGTCCTTACAGAGCATGCTATTCAATGAGAAGTACTATGAATGTAGATCATTATTTATACAACTTAACTATAAACACACAGTGATTAACTGCCTAGATAGTCTCTTCAGTTCTCATACAAAAATTAAGTATGCTCAAAATTTGGCTTCAGACTTGAACAAAAGAAAATAAATTGTGTCAAGGCATGTTTTTCAAGCATGTTAATTTCCAGATTCTAATTAAACTCTGATACTAGTTTAGGTGAACTATATCATTGCCAAAATCGGAGTGTAAACTAATTTCTTCCTTATTCTTCTAGCTGCCTGTATCACTGTTTTAATCCCAGTCCAGATGACAACCAGAACCAATGGGTTTCTCCTTCAAAAGGCTCTCTTACAAGGGCTTTAGTCTTAACTCCATTTTGTGTTAAGATTTTTGATGGAGAAAACTGCCAAATTAATTTCAGTAGCTGAATGAAAGAAAACAGGTATGCTTATGCTGAGGCATAATATAAAAATAAAACAAAATAAATAAAATAAAATAAAATAAAATAAAATAAAATAAAATAATAAAATAAAATAAAATAAAATAAAATAAAATAAAATAAAATAAAATAAAATAAAATAAAAAGTAATAAAAAATTAGGCCACACTGATAAAAGGCTTAACATCTTTTTGCTATAGCATATGTAGGAACTTAAATAAAAACAGTAGCCAATTTCCTCACTTGCAATCCATTTGTCTGCACATTTTCTGACATTAGAATGCCAGAAAATATATAGTGCAGACCTAAGTTCTATCCATTAGCTGCAGGATGAAGTGTAGAAAATTGAGTGAAGTGATGCATCTAACCTGAGAAAGCCTAGAAATAGTGACGTATTTACTATGTCCCACACTAAAAGGTCCACAAGATCTTTAACCAAAATAATATTGGTTGTAAGGAGATTCAGAGTTGCCACATGCCAGCCTGTATATGACCAAACGACTTTGGACATAAGAGGAACTATGAAGTGGAATATATCAGCTGTTCTGACTAGGACCCAAAGGAAAAATGAGCAGAAAGATCAGTGTTTCTTTTTGATTTCCATGGCAAAAAATGACACTTTTGGCAAGCTCACATTCTTTGAATGTTATCTTTTAAGACATCATTCCATACTCTGATTTCTCAAAATGTCTGAACTCATCTGTTAGTATGTTTAGGGCTATGTGTAGATAGAGTATGGAGTGTTTCAGTGTACTCTGTCAGTAGACTGACCATGTCTTTGAATAGTGGATGAGTTTTATTGCTATTCTGGGTTTTGATACAGAATATGGTGATGCCATCTGCTATTATCTTCATGTGATGACCCTGATGCAAACAAAACAATGTTGATATGTGGATTTGTGGATGAGGTATGTCAGCAATTATCTTTTACCCCAGCATTAACAAGACTTCCAACACCCTCTCAGATAATATTGTCATATCAACTTAAAGACGTTATATGCTGGATTGGTAAATCACTGGTGGGGTCAGGATCTGAGGGTTCTGGTTAATGGGTCATACTCTAGTTAGACACAGAGAACTGACAGTATGAAAGGGATCTGTCCTTGCACATCTTTTTAACATCTTTGTCCATGGAATGTTGGAAGTAACTGAGCACACCCTCATCAAGGTTGCAGATGACACCAAACTGTGGGGACCTGTTGATACACTTGAGAGCAGAGCAGTTGTCTGTTAACTTTGAAAATATTTAAGATCTTTCAGCAGAAAAGTGTCCACTAATAGGGATAAAGAAAGTAAAGTTTCTAACACCATAATGTATGGTATGTTCTTGGACTACAGGTGATAATGACTTAACATGATAGATTTTTAACAGTGAATGCCTATGAAACATCTTGAAGGCCAAAGATATGAATAACCACTGAAAATATCATCACTCTTTATCCAGATTGCTGAATAAACCTTCAGAAATTCTTATGTCAAAATGGATGTCAAGCTTTCTCAGGATCACATAGTAGGTTTGTTGTTGTTGTTGTTACATGTTTGTTTTAGTAAATAGCATGAAGTAAACATCACAGAATGTTTATTCCTTGAGATTAACACAGATCCAAATCTTGTTACAGCATGACCTTATAGGAAGCACAGTCAAAGAAACACCAATAGGATTTGGAGGTTCCAGCTAAAATTTTGGTTAGTATTCCTCTATGCTAATAGTGCCTATTCATCACTTGTCAAAGTGCTATTCCATGTGGAAGCCCGACAACCTGTTTGTTAAAAGATATATAATGAAAGGGAAAATCACTTTGTGCCTTTTGAATGGACCTTCCACAAAGATCTGTTTTTGCTGATGAACAGAGAGTCAATGACGCTGAACCAGAAGTTTTCTTCAGTACGCAAGACTTTTTGCCTTTAATTAATATGAAAAGGGAAGAAAGCTGAAGGAAAGTAGGCCTCACAGGGTACTGATTATACTTTTGTCTTCTTTTGTTGGTGCAATGGAAGACTTACCTTGGTGGCAATGTTGCAGTTTAATTACTGTACCACTTCATCACTGAATAGATTTTCTCCCTCAAACAGAACTTTGTCAGTTGTGGATTGGACCTCCTTAGAGAAACAAAAGTCATAACTGTGAATAGAGTAACTGGTAGCCATGTATGTAGTATTAAATGGCATTTGTAGTTGCTTTTGCCTTGCTGGGCAGCTGAACTCCACCACAACCACTCTCTCACTCCCCCTCCTCCTCAGAAGAGGGGAAGAAGAAAGCATACAGGAAAGAAAAAACAGCTCATGGGTTGAGATAAGGATGATTTAATTAAAGGAAAAAGGAAGAGGGAAAACAAACAAACAAACAAAGGCCACACAGAGAGAGAAAAGCACACCCTCCTTCCTCTTTCCCACCTTTTATTGCTGAGTGTGACATCATATGGCATGAATTATCCCTGTGGTCGGTTTAGGTCAGCTGTCCTAGTGATGTCCCTTCCTCATCTCTTGCCCATCCCCAGCCTGCTAGCTCTTGGGGTTGGAGGGAATCCTGATGCTGTGCCAGTATTGCTCAGCAATAGACACAACAATGGTGTGATACCAATGCTGTTCTAGCTACACATGCAGAGCACTGCACTGCATGGGCTGCTGCAGGGAAAGTTAACTCCATCCCAGCCAGACTCAAAATAATTGAAAAAATCTTGAGGAAACAAACAAAAAAATAAAATAAAAAATTGAAAATATGTAGAATTGGTTGAGTGTATGGTGACAAATGAGCAAGATATGTGAAATTGCAAAGGGATATAATTCCTTGCTTAAAAAAACATTGTGCTTGTAGTCTCTAATAGCAGAGGTCTCTCTGCTTATTCCTTCTTACTCCTCCATAACTAGAGGGATAAGTTATAAAAGATCTGAGTGCCTAGATAAAAATTATTCCTTCCAAGGCCTGAAATTTCCTACCAACTTGTTGAACTTGCCAGAGGAAAAGAGATTGGGAAGCAGTCATGACTCTCAAGGTTTTCTTAGGGTAATGACTATTAGAGAAGGATGATACAAACTCAAAAACCAGCAGGGGTTGAAAAAGGTCCACACACATATTTAAGTCATCCAGTGCTAAGAATGAACCTTGAACAGACCGAAATCTTCTATCCAGGCTATACTTCCAAAGATGTAAAGTGGTTATTTCCAGGGAATTTCCAGGAATCCCGTGGTGTGAAGATAACAAACATTTTTCAGGATTCGTGCTCTTCCCTTCAGTAGGGTTGTACAGAGTTTCCATGATGGAAGATGGAAGCAGGGTCTCTGATGTCCCTTTCTGTTTGCATAAGATGTTAACAGGTCTCAGTATAAAAGGAGTGAAAAGGGCTTGGAAGTGTAGGTTTTCAGTATCAAATGACACCACTAGTAAACATTTGTAACTCCATATAGTTTTATGTAGTTTGTTCACAGGAGTAAATATTAGCAAGATTATCTTTTATACAACAGTCGGGGAAGGTGATGAAATCTTTTCTGCATCATTCAAATGGCTGATAATGACTGAGAGGTAGATCTATTTGTAAGCCTTGTAACATCTACGTGACGCTCAGAGTATTTCACTTGTTTTCTGATTTGTTTGCTTGTTTGGTTGGCTGGTTAGTTTCAATTTGAGAAAGCCACATAAAGCAGAAAAATGTAAACCAAAGTCTTCTGCCAACCACAAGATGCCAGTCTGCAAGGAAAAAGCACAATGAAACACAACAATGTGTAAGAAAACCTTCACTTGATAAAGGCAGAATTTCCCCAGGAAAAAAAAAAAAAAAAAAAAAAAAAAAACACTGTGTAAAGGAATTTCATTTGAAAAAGTGTCTTATGCAAAATAAAATGAACCAGTCAAGAGCATATTCTGAACTCAGTAAACTGGAATGTGAACAATTACTTTCAGAAAGAGAAATGGAATATGCAGGAAACACATTAATAGAGCTCAAAATGCTTCTCACAGAACCATGCCTGAAAGAAGCAGTTGAGGCAAAGTTACCCTCAGGCAATCAGCCTCAGCCTGACATGACACAGGCAAATTAGCTGCACAAGTCATGTTAACTGAGCTCCCCCTGCAACAGAAACAGCTGTATTCCAGGGTGGAAAAAACATAGCCTATAGAAAGTGAGGAAGAGGTAGGAGACAGACTGGGTGGCAGAGGGAGCTGCTGCTGCTGCTGCTCAGGAAGCTTCAGCAGCAAAGGAGTAGGGGCAGTTTGTACAGGTGGAGCAGCAACAGCTAGTCAAAAGGCACAGAATGTACACAAACTAAAGGCAGTAACTGAAGTCCTTTGTTTCCCAATCTACTCTCCAGGGAGACATATCTCAGTAAGATAGGTCTGTGCTATAAGTAAGGATCCAGTTATAGCAAAGAACCTGAGTTAACATGCCAGTTATGGTGACAGAGTGTGTATGGTCAGAGGCATGGGTAAGTATAATTGCAACTAGGTCATTATGATCCTCTGTAATATCTAAGGTGGAATTTCTCTTAACTTCAATATTAAGCTTCAGGTTTGCAAAATGCATTATGAAAATGTTTACATTATTGTCTGTACTAATATTTTTGTCATGAAAAAGTGAAAATGAAAGACAACTTAAAAAAGAAAGCAAAAAAAAAAAGCAAAATATTGTTCTAATTTACATCATGGAAATAAAAATCCTTCATCCTTTGTTTTAATTCTCACATTTGCCACACTAATGAGAATAAGAACAAGGAAAAAGGTATCAGAGGTACTGCAAAGAAAAGATATCAAGAGGTACTGCAAACAGTCACAGAATCACAGAATCATCTAGGTTGGAAGAGACCTCCAAGATCACCAAGTCCAACCTCTGACCTAACATTGACATGTCCTCCACTAAACCATATCACTTAGCTCTAAATGTCTTTTAAAGACCTCCAGGGATGGGGACTCAACCACTTCCCTGGGCAGCTGATTCCAATGCCTAACAAACCTTTCTGTAAAGAAGTTATTCTTAATATCCAACCTAAACCTCCCCCGGCGCAACTTTAGCCCATTCCCCCTCATCCTGTCACCAGGCACGTGGGAGAGTAGACCAATCCCCACCTCTCTACAGCCTTCTTTAATGTACCTATAGAGAGCGATAAGGTCACTCCTGAGCCTCCTTTTCTCCAGACTGAACAATCCCAGCTCCCTCAGCCATTCCTTATAAGACCCCCCACCAGCTTTGTTGCCCTTCTGTGGACTCTCTTGAGCACCTCAATGTCCGTCTTGTAGCGAGGGGCCCAAAAATGAACACGGTACTTGAGGTGCGGCCTCACCTCATAACTTGTTTGAAACACTGAAAAAAAGCAAAACATATAACAAAAATATATAACAAACTATGTTTTAAATAGTCTTACACTTTTATTTTTGCATCCATTGCTATAAAAAAAAAGTCTGGTTTTGACAGGCTTGCAAAGATGTGTGATGATATTTTGGTAGTCAAAATTTTCAGAAACACACAAAAAATATTTTTCAAATAAGTGTCTGAAGGGACATGTAATAAGAGTCTTCTTAAACTTGCTCAACTTACAAAATCTAATACGGATAATTTTCACAATTTAATTAACTGCATAATCAAATGTGTTATAGTTAAATATACATGTCTTTAAGGTTGTTGTTACCTTTGTGGTTAATTGAAATTCTGATAGTGCAAAATATCATGTGCCATATATCTATTTGTCTTCTTCTGTAACTGTTGACATATTTTCCTCTAAAGTTCAGTTTAGGAGATTCACCTTGTTTCATTTCAGTTGCTCTGATGTCTTCTACGTGTATTTACAGTGAAGTCACAGCCATTGTTCCAAGCTTATTTTGTGGATGTATTATAACAAAAGTCAGGGTCAAATTTCTGATAAATACGCTCTCTTCCCTGCTGATATACATGGCTGATATACACTCCTTGTCAAGTCATGCTACTATGAAACTGAAAGACAGAAGCATTACATGGAATATTTATATACTTCTTCTTTAATTTGTCTGCATGGGATTCATTGGACAATCTACACCTAACTTGTAGATATGCACAGCTCTTTCATCTGTCTTGCTTATATAGTTTCTAGAGGACATGCAATTCTGTGGTGCAATTCATCTATTAATTCCCTAAAAGTTCCTTTTCCTCTGTATTGACCTTCCAAGAAAGCTGGGGAGGTTAGCTCAGGTGCAGACACTGAAGCTCTAGCTGTCTATAGTTTTGATGTTACAGAAGCTGCAGGATGATTCCAGACTGCACGAGATATGACCACACTATTATATGGTGAGGAGAGTCTGAGGCCAGGCTGCCATATAGTTCATCAGCCCTTGCTTTTTGAGGCATAGAACAGAAGGGACTTCTAACAGTACTTATATCCATACAAGACCAATGTGATAATGCTGAATAAGTGGGCAGCATGAATTTAAGCTGAGTGCTACATTCATAGCCTACCTATCCCAGATAAAACAGAACTACTATAAAGGTTAAAAGTAGCTCTTAGTATTGCTTCAGAATGTAGCTCAAGCCCTTACCTGGATAGGACTCAAATCTGAACAGAATAAATGTAAGGTGAGTTTAGACATAAGACACTTGGAAAAAAAAAAAAAAAAAAAAGTAAATAAAAAGTGTAAATCCACTCTTTGGTGACAGAATATTAATATTGTCTGCAACATACAGATAAATTTTACCCTTATCATTAACTTTGAGCACAACTAGTCCCCACAGACTAGGATAAGATTGGGTCACAGAAACTTACAAAATGACGAGGATTGATTCAATGCCTCATTGACTGGAAAGAACTATCACATCATACAAAACAAAATTATAATGTCCAATTCAAGAAAATAGAAAAATACTGTCAATTAAAATAAATAATTTGAAAGCAATACAAGGTATCTCTTCACTCACTTTTAGCCCTTCCTATAGACAAAATCAGAATTACTGTATGTTGAGGAAGCTTATTAGTACAGTTGCATTTAGTGCTGTTTATGGAACATAGGACAAGAATATTTTTGCAAGGTGTGCAATGCATTGTGCATAGTGATGTCCTCTCGTGAGTGTAATGTCAGGTATTTTTAAGCATATCTCATTCTGTTGGCTACCTATCATGGATAAAAACATTTATATTATGCTACTGCTTTTGGAGATTCTCCAGTTAGACAAATGACAGTGTTTTTAGGTTTTGGAGGGAAAAAAAAAAAAAAAAAAAAAAAAAAACTGCACTCTTTTCCTTCCATTTGTGAATTTCATCTGGTTACATTATGCATAACTGTGCAATGACAGGAAGTGGAACAGTTCACCATCAAGTCCTGTGCAGCCACTGAATGGTTCCTTTCTTGAAGCAATTAATGAAATTTTCCCTACTAAGGAGGGCATAATCCACAATAAAAAGTGGAATAGCAGTTTTATGATATTATTAATTCATTTAATTTTGCCTTAATTGGAATTTTTCAGTACACAGAAGGAAGTCATCCACCAGCCATCTGTTCTTATATATTGCAGTCATTGCTAAATTATCCTGTATTTAACTTTTGTTAATAAGGTTAACACGGGAGCTTTAGCATAACACCATTGCTTCTCTCTGTACTATGTCTATTTAAGAACATATTTTAGTGCTATCCAGAAGAACTTCATAGGTATAATCAAGTTCTCTTAAAGAAAAAAAAATAAAATAAAAAAAAATCTGACATCGTCCCTTCCTAAAACTGTCAGTTTTAGCGAAGTTAGAGTAACTTGGAAAGGAAACAAAAGAGCTGATAGTTGACAAATTTGAAGAGCAGATTAAGTAACAAGTTTGTAAAACTGACATTCTCTATCAGTGAATTCTGAATCTCTACTTTTATACCTCTAGGGTAATTTCAACAGTTAATGAATATATGAAGAAGGATCTCGCATGGACTACAGAAGTTCTACACTACTGTGGTAGCATGAAATGAAAACATGGACTTGGATGCAGTGAAGGAAAATTTTTGCTACTATATGGTTTCCTCAGGGAACAGATATATCTTGAACAAAGATTTCCCAAAGTCTCATAATTGTCTTGCAGACACTACATAATTCTTCAGAAGTAGCAATATAAACAATCATTCACAAAAAAATAACAACAAAATGTTTTGTAGTAGTGAAGAATGCTGTTAAAATTACACAATGGTCCATCTTCACATGCCTCCCTGCACTCAGTTTTGAAACTGGAAAGAATATAAAGGTGGAATACACCATAACTGTTCCCTTACATGGAGCTGAAAACTCTGGGATTTCCAAAGTTACATTTACAGAATCTATGAAATGTATTTAAAATTTTGGAACCATCCTAGTTACTAGAATCTTTTCCAGAATGGACAGGGATGAGGATGACAAGTGCTAGCAAATGATGGATTCAAAAAGAAACAGCTGAGGCTGCTGACAAATTGAATGTTGCACTCCAGTATGAAGCTGAATTAAAAACATTACAGAATCACAGAATCACAGGTTGTAAGAGACCTCCAAGATCAGCAAGCTCAACCTCTGACATAACACTAACAAGTCCTCTACTAAACCATATGAAACTCAATATCTAAATGTCTTTTAAAGACCTTCAGGGATGGGAACTTCCCTGGGCAGCTGATTCCAATGCCTAACAAACCTTTCTGTAAAGAAGTTATTCTTAATATCCAATCTAAACCTCCCCCGGCGCAACTTTAGCCCATTTCCCCTCATCCTGTCACCAGGCACGTGGGAAAGTAGACCATTCCAACCTCTCTACAGCCTCCTTTAATGTACCTATAGAGAGCGATAAGGTCACCCCTGAGCCTCCTTTTCTCCAGACTGAACAATCCCAGCTCCCTCAGCCGCTCCTTGTGAGATTTGATCTCCAGACCCCTCACAAGCTTCGTTGCCCAGTCTTGAAGACTGGAGTGACAATGGCTATCCTGCAGTCTTCAGGCACCTTTTCTGTTCTCCAAGGTCTTTCAAAGATGATAGAGAGTGTTTTGGCAATCACCTCTGCCAACTCCCTTAGTGGATGCGTCCCATCAGGACCCATGGATTTGTGTGCGTTGATCCCACTCAGACACTCCTGAACAACTCCCTCCTCAACCACAGGGGACCTCTCCATTTCCCAAACTCTTTCTCCTCCCTCCAGGGTCCAGGAGTCCGTGTGGGGAGTCTTTGAAGCAAAGTAGGCATTCAGTATCTCTGCCTTCTCAGCATCCACTGTTCAGCAGGGGACTCACATTATCCCTAGTCTTCCTTTACTGTTTACAGAAACAAACAAACAACAAACAAAAATCTTCTTATTATGCTTTATCTCTTTTGCAAGCTTCATCTCCAGGTGGGCTTTAGCCTTCCTCATCACATCCCTGCAGGCCCTGACAACACTCCTATACTCCTCCCCAGAGTACAGCCCCTTTTTCCATATTTCACAGACCTTCCTCTTCCTTTTGATCTGTCAGTGAGCTCCTCGCTCATCAACAATATGACAGTGAGTAGTATAAATGAGCACTAAACTGGGAAAAGGTTAGGATTAGATATTTCTTAATTCACAACTTAAATTTCAATTGAGTTTATTTGGGTGGGGAAGAGGTGAGATAATGTCTCAAAGAAGCAATGCTGTTTCTATCACCATAATATATGCTAATTTCATATATCGTAAATTTTGTTAACATCAAAACCCAAACATTCTACATGGAAAATCAAACTCTTCTGATTTCACTTCCAATTAAAAAAGCTGTAAGACTAGAAAATTGTCCTCAGAACCTGCATTATTGCTAAGACAATTTCATTAAATACATGCCTATCACTGTAAAATAAATGCAATAACTGCCTTGAATGACTGGATTCTGTATAGACCAAAACACATTAGAGCTGTTCTGAGTCTTCTATTTTACTTGCAACCAAATGGGAAATTCACTAAATGTTATGAGTACCTACATCAAAGGGAAATTCCAGAAGAGTAATAAGAACTAGGGAAGCAGGGAAAGAAAAAAGCAGAAGGAATACAAAACCAAACAAGAAAACTAGCACCAGCAACAGGCACACACATACACACACACAAAAACACATTCTGGTAGGAGGTGGCTTGTTCAAGTATCCTTACAGGGACAGGTAGAAGTGGGACTTAAGCACTGTATTTATAAACTCATTTTGATTTTCATGTCATGTTTATTTGGGTTGCTTAGCTGAAGATACAGCTTCTGTTAACAATATCTCTGCAAAGTCAATCCAAGAGATTACATTAAGCCTTCTTTCTTTCTTTCTGCTTCACACATTATAAAAACAACAAAAATTGTTTTAGAAGTTGCATGCTGTTTCTGCTGTCTGCTGGTAGTGATGGATAAAATGGAAAGACAACGGCTATCCTGCAGTCTTCAGGCACGTCTCCTGTTCTCCAAAAATCATACACTATTTTTTTTATAGAGTCACTGCTTGATTCATATCAAAGATTACAATAATATATTTTAATTTATATATAAATTGATTTTCTCCAGGTGGAATTTTACTCATATGCTAGCGATGGATAAAATGGAAACAAAAGAGTTTGATTTAGTCATATAGCTTAACCTTTCAAGGAAAAAACAGACTCCTACATAACATATTCATGTATATATTTTATTTTCAAATATATGCTTCCATGCATAACTATATATTCTAAATAAACAGGTCTATCACATCTCACTTTTTATATTGCAGTGAATATATAGAAAGAGTGGTTTACTGTGATCTATCCACAAATATATAAATGTTTCATCTAAGTAATATTTTGTTAATCTTACATTATAAATCTAACTTCCCTGCCCAAAGGAAACTGCAGAGAATCAGCAGAGAAAAATCTGGTCAACACATTACAAAAGAAGAGAGAGAGTGAGAGAGAAAGAGGGCTAAGCATTCTGCTTTTCAAACAAGGCACACATTGTAAACATTTAACAAGGAGAATTTCTCATTTCTTGGAGACATTTTCTGCATTGTGTATTACGCTAATGGTTTTATTTTAACAAGACTTGAGTTTTCACAGTTCTATCTTCATCCTCTCATTTCATGATTGCCCATATCCTACAAATACTCATAGACAAAATCATCTCATAATTATGCACTAAAATTAAGCATTAATTACATTCAAATAAGTACTTTCAGTACTCAATAACAAAATAATCACAACATTTGTTGACCATTTTTCTTTTGTGAAAAGTTTCCTAACTGTCATGCCTCCACAAATGTATTGTGTAGATCTAAACCCTGGGATTTATAGAAAAATGCATACTGTGTGCTTCCTTCATTCATTTGAAAATGGAAAGCGGATTGCATCATGAGCAGGCTGTTTCAATTATATTTTGATATTTTTTGCCATTTGAAAGATAGCATGTTACAAATCATGTCAGAATATTTTTCCTACTGGACTTTTATATCTATCCAACAGTCAAAATATTATTTGTGAAGCGTGAACATTTTAATAACTATTCTTCTGGTTTTGTGAGCTAGTTGACGCTGTATAATAGCACAAAAATGAATCTGTGCTGAAGATTTATCAGAACAAAACACTGGAAATGATGAATCACAAGTAATGAAGCAGGAGCTAAAGAAGAAGAAATGTGCAAGCTTTTGCTTGATTGAAGAAATACTAATACATAGTGGTATGTAAGCTTTGACACCATGATACATACATACATATACAAAAGTATTTTAAAATCAAAATAATGCAGTAGGAAGGAAAGAATCCCCTGAAACAGAATTCAAATACCTCGTTATGGTGTTAGCCAAATCAGCACAGGCACAGAGTAAATGTGTGCGGACACTGTCTATCTAAAAGCAAATAAATGAGCAGCTTTTTGCTCCCTTGTTGCCATATAGCATTTGCATTTGAAGATTGGGCTCAGAGCTACAGAGGACAGACTAGGGGGGTAAGTGGCTAAACCAGGGTTGGAGAGTCTACTAGTGTCAGACATTCAAACTGAATTAAATCCATCCATCCTCTTCAGCACTCAAAAAAGAAGCAATCTGACCCTCCAACATTTTATATAATACTTACCATGTGCTAAGAAGGTGTGAAGATCTAAGGGGAAAGTACTCCATATATTAACATTTTGAATCCATTTTTATGTTAACAGCAAATGTTACTATCTTCTGAGCCTGAACTCTGAGCCAAAATATAATGAAAATGTCTTAATGGATTGTATGAATTTCTTACTTTTACCTCTTATTCTAAACTGGATGTACACTGAAAAGAACTAACAGCTTCAAACAAACAAAATGCACAAAAACAGGGAAGTATTTCTCTCATTTCCTGGAAATATGAAGGCCCCATTTACTGTATGCTTCCTTTCCAAATAATATACTTTCTACCACCTGAACCATTTTATTTAGGACTACCAGATATAAATGGTGTAGTAAGGCATATTTGTTATCCTCTAGGACATTTTTTTTTCAATTTCTAGTCTAAAGCACAACCCACGCTCCTAAATAATGTCTCACTACCTTTTCCAAAGCAGAATAGCTTTCCATAACTTCTCTTCAACACCAGAGGAAAAAAAAAAACAAACACCACAAGGACAGGTGAGGTCAACCTCTTTCCCAGCAGTGCAATGCAATGCAACAGCATCAGTTATTACTGCAGCTACCACCACACTAACCTCTGTGAATATAAAATTTCATTGCTGGTTGAAGGTCTTGACTGAAACTCTGAACTGCATGAAATTATAAGAATACTTTTCCCCAAAAGTCAAAAATTACAATATCATTGGTCATAAGATTCATGTACATGTAATATCAAACCTTGATTGCTAGAGGATAAAATTAGAAGATAAAAGATTCGGTATGATTTTAATTAAAAACAACAGCAACAAATGAAAAACAAAACAAAACAAACACTAAATATGTTCCAGACTCAGTTCCTTACCTGTGAACTGGAGACCATGCCTCTGCCTCATCTTTATCATTTATATGTATGTCCATAGCTTACAATACAACAGAATGTAGATAAAATGAAAGTAACCTGGGTTTCAGGAGCAGTCTTTCTATGTTAAAAATATAGATGCCATATGTTTTCCACAAATTAAGAAGATTATTTAGCCAGAATGAAAGTCTTCATCAAATAATGGAGATCTAGTAGTTAAACTATATATACTGGAAAGAATATACAAAACCAAGACATAATTCTCTTCTTTGTCAAAACCTTGTTTGGAAACATATCAATTTCTGTGCTACTATAACATTTTAAATAATTGCCATATTACTTGGAGGACAGTAAGAACAGTTTAATTAACACTTATTCAGTAAATTCATGATGCAATTACAGGAATTATGCCAATGATCAAATAAATAGGCTCACTGGATTTATTTTCTCTGACTCTTAGAGACATTGTTAGCTCTGGCCTATGCAAGGTTTCTGTGCAGAGGAAACTGGGCTAAAGATGAACTATCTCATAAAAATGGTATATTAATGCACAAAGTTCAAGATGAAATTCTGTTACGTTAAGATGTCTCAAAACTCATGGGGTCATTCCTGGTTTATAGATTATTTCCACATCACACAAAACAAAAGTATTGTAAAGGCAGGCACAACTGGGTTGCATGAAATAAGATTCCTACAGGACAACCTCCTGTAATATGAATAGTAATAAAAATGAAGAAAGCTCTTTAGCTTTTCCAGAAGCAGAAAATACCCAAAGTTTCTTCTCAGCTTTCATTTTGAACATTCAAAAGATGCCATCAGCCTTACTAGTCATGGGCATTTGCTTCCTAGACTTCCATGAAAACTATCTACTAAGTCATTGCAAGTGATAAAGTAGCATTCAGCTGACTTATGTCAGTCCAACAAAGGTCTGACATACATTTTTGTGAAGGAACTCTCACTTTAATGAACAGTTTGGTTTAAAGGTATGCCTAGCAGATAATAAAATCTCATTTGTGAAAGAGACAACTTCGTTGTTCTCATTGTAGCTCTCTTTTATTCACGTTATAGTGCCAGTGAATATCTACCAGGTTTCCTGTTCATCGTGCATTGTACAACATACGTCTTGAAAAATCATGGAATTATAAAAACCAGTTTTGAACTCTCTCTAGCATACAAAGCTAAAATACTCTAGCATTTTGCAGCATAATTTATGAATAATAATTAAAAAAAAGTCTAAATAAACATTTTTATTTACAATGTTTTCAAACTTTTAATAAAAATAAACCATTAAATAACTAAAATATTTTAAGTAAGTTCTATTTTGTCATTTTAATTTAGTTTCTTCTTTCAGGGCATTGACCAGTTTATGAAAGTAAAAGCACATATTCTCTCTCTCTCCCTCTCTCCTTTGGTGGGCTTTAGAAAAAAGATTTCAACTTTCAACTTAACAGGATAAGATGGCATAAAATATGATAAAGGTCTTTTTTGTTTTGTTTTGTTTTGTTTTTGACTAAATAGTTTAAGCTAAAAATTCTCTATTTAGATTTATTTTTTTTTCCCATGAAATTGCAAAATACAAAGCCTGCTCATGTCATAGCCTGCTGTTATATACAAACAGATATATTATTTTGCATCCACTTGATTGGGCTAGCTCTAAATAATTATTTTGTTTTCATAACATTATGTTTATACAGTCATCAGAACAAAATATACACAAACAGAATATTAAAAATATTACTTTCAATGCCTGATATCTATTGTACCATGTACCTCATGTATTTGAAAGAAATTTTACAACCAAAAAGTATGTATAAAGCATCTCTAAAGCACCATCAGCTGATGTAAGCATAGGTGATAGAAAAAGACTGTTGTGCATCAAAATATTCACCTTAACAGATGTAACTAAGTAAGGAAAGCTACAGGAAAGAACATGAGAGGTCTGCAAGTAAAACACTCAAAAGTCATGAGATTACACAGAGTACTTTTCATGACATGATATTCCATTCTTACATGATGACATACCATTTTTCCCTCAGTGATGAATGAAAAATATATCAAATACTATATTTTTTTTTATGTCTGCTGTTCAAAACTGTGGCACTTGTACTTTATACTGACCAAACACATCACTAAATAAAGATTTTACTTATATTTTCACTAGATGCTCCACAAGTTTTCAGCTTGTTTCATAAAGCCTTTTAAATTGTCTGTAAGAAAAGCCCTGCCTAAACAAGAAGCGTCATGACCCCCATTTAACTAACAAGCAATTGAAATGGAGCCGTAGGAACTTCCAGAGAGTTACACACAAAGTCTCTGGCAATGGTAAATTTGGAAGCCAGAGGTTTCAAATAGAAAATATGAAACCCATATTCATCTTCCAGCCAATCTTTATTCCATTCACTATACACCTATTTCAAGTGCAAGAAGAAGTAGACAGCATTCAATTTCACTAGACCTTATTCAGACATTGTAGGGCATAAGACAATACTCTAGATCACACCAAGTGTTCAGAGAATAAGGCATGATCTCACAGTCCCTTCCAATGCAAACCATTCTATGATTCTATGAATCTGTAAAATAACAATATCACTGCATAATAAATAGCAATGCAGTGCACATAACATGGATGATCACATAAAATAATCTGAGAACTTCAGTTTTGATATTTTCTAGCTTTTTGATTATTCATCTTGGTTATGTCTAAAAGAATACAATGGAGCAATATGTTAGACATCCCTGAACAGGTACATTTACAATCACTTGGAGCAGTGTAGCCTCTGAAGCATAGTACTGCACTTGGGCTATTAGTTCAGGTGTAACCTCAGTCTGAAGCAGCTTTATTGCTTCCACTTGCAGAGTTAGTTCATTTACTGCCTGTTTAGGAATTGCTTCAACAAGTACATTTTGTTTTCTGTGGGAAGAACGGAGAAAGAAAATATTCCTTTGTGACATGCCTGAAGTAGGTAGGCAGATTCTCTCACCTTCCTCTACCAAATTTGAAGAGAATCAGGACATCTTCAAAGCCTTGTCACCTCAACAGTTCATATCCCACCATTTCCTGCTAAAGCTGAAATTCCACTGAACCTTGCTGTATGTGTATATGCACATCTAGCAGAATCCTGAAACACCATGTATTCAATGGAAATTTCCCGTCAGTTTATATATGCTGTCAGAGCCAGCTATAATAAAGAAACCACAAGTTACTTGCTTTAATCTTCAACAGAACACCAGGGTTTTGGCAAGATACACTTTCATCAGAAAGTTTATAACTACCAGTTGTAGATGTTTCCAGCTAACAGGCATATGTCAAAGGTAAATACAGTTCAATTATAACATGTGTGTTTATTCTTTACTAATGAATCTGATTTTCACTAAACATAGTTAGTAATCAGGGAAAAATATATTCCCCTAATTTGCATCATCAACTTACAATTAATTCAGTTAGCTCTCTAACTTGTTAGTTCCCTGGAAAATATTTTCCCATACTACTCACATGCATACCTTAGTTTTTCAGAATAAAACGCTGGAGTAAGCAGCTGACACAGAAAATGCTCATTAGGCAATATGCTTTTTAAAACATATTTTGCAAGGAAATACTGTCTTTTCAGATAGCAGAGTTCTAAGTTCTCCAGCAGTTTAGCTTCTGTTTCTCCATCTTTGAAAATTCTACTGTCTCTACTGATACAAAACTTCTACGGCTTTGCAGCATTTAATTTTTTTTTTTTTTTAAGTAATTATACTTAAATGTATCCTGAAAATGAAAAGATGCTATCACATGGGAAAAAAAAATTACCTACAAAATCTGTATTTAAAAACTTGAATTTCATATTAGATCTTCTATACTGATTAATTACTTTATTTGTTTTCCAAAAGACATGTATTACACTACTGCATTGCTAAAATGAAGAAAACAATGCCACATTCTGTGCCTTCTCAATTATCCTTTTGTCTTTTTACAATACACAAGCCAAAGAAAATTGAGGCATACAAAAATAAGGGAAACTTTCAATCAGCAAAATAATTTTCCAAAGACTACAGTCTAGTCAGATCAGTTACAACTTTTCGGAGAACTTAAGACATTAGTAACATTAGGTTTCAACATTATTGAAAAAGCTTAATCCAACCTTTTTGTAGGGTGGGCCAAGTAAGATATTTTGACAGGTCCAAGTCATGTGTTCTTTGCCTTGAGCCCTTGAGCTTGAAGCTCCAAACAATTTTTTTTTTTTTTTAATTTTACTAAGATTTTAAAGTTATGGTAACTTACATCTTAATTTTAGACAGGAAGTGACAATTTGGCTCATCAAATCAAGTTCCTACTACCACAAACAAACATGATACATCATCCTGTTCATCTGCTGGTGTCTTAACTGGCTAGGTACTTAGCTCCTACTCAGAAGTCTGTTTCAGAATCTGTGTAAGGTAGAAACCACCTTACTATTTTCAGACAAAATTTTTTCAGGGATGGTTAACAAAGTTGATACTCAGTTGCTTGGTGTTTAACTTTTTTTTATGTTTTTATGATGAAGTGTTCTGTATTCTGCCTTCATTTTCCTAGGCTGAACAATCCAAGCTCTTTCAGTGTCTCCTCTTTTCTTTCCCGTGATCATCCTAATTGCCTTCCTTTGTATCTGTTCCAGTCAACATTCTTCATTCCTGAAGAAAAACTGATCTCAGCAATTTTACACATTTGTTATGCTTTGTTATGCTTTTGAATTCCATTGAAAGTGCTCCATAAATTTTGTTTGAAAGTACTCCGTAATTTTGTTGTTGTTGTTGTTTATTTTGTTTTGTCTAATGAAGTGTCTTCTGGAATATGTTAACAATTCCTTTGATGATAGTTGCTATTTCGTGTGCTAGCTTTTCTTCTGGTCCCATGAACTTGAAAAATGAAACATAAGACTCATACATACCTTGACAGGTACGTCCCATCTAGGAAATACAAAGAGAGAATCTAAGCAGAGAAAAACAATGCTCTAAGGAGATATTTTATTTAGGGGAGCTGGAAGTAACCATATATGGGTATAAGAGACAGCCATGAAACAATATCCACAAATTATGAAAATGATCTGAAACTGTGAAAATGCTGCTCGTGTGCATCCCTTTTGCAGATTTCTGCAATCGTTTGTCTTGAACAAAAGTACAACATTTGCAGGTAGTAGGTGGGTTCTGGGAGGAGGGCCAGGCATAGAGACTTACAAACAGAGTGAAAATATAAGTGAAAGGCAGTCACTTTAGTGTAGAAAAGATACTCACTCGTGTTTGTTTTTATAGGTCCAGGCAACATTGCAGCTGGCCTCTCTAAAACAGCCTTAAATCAATGTATTGGTTAAGAGGTTCAGTGTTTTAGGGGGGGGGATAGAGGTGTCTGAAGGTTCGCAAGGCAAGATCCACATAGCAGTCCCAAAGCTGTGCAATCAAAACTCTTGCCGCACCATACACTCTCAGTGACACACCTTTCCCCTAACGACCTCTGGCTTTAAAACATTTATCCTTACACTTTCAAAGTCCAGCAAAGGATATTAGCCTCTCAGTAGAATGCCATTAAAATGTTGTATGCCACTTTGTAAACCTAAGTGATAGAGTTTTAGTGTCAAGAAACTTTTTTTTTTTTTTTTTTTTTTTCTGGTAAGATATCATTTTACTGTTTTTTGGGACATAGCCCCAGTATTTTTGATATCGTCATTAATTACATATTGTAAATTTACAATTTATAATGTCATGCTGTATGAAATACAGGCTGTAAAAACCCTGCTGTTTATAAATCCCGCTAGTGTCTGTTCATGCTGTCAAATGCCTATGACTATCAGAATGAATTCATGCTTTATTTATGGGAAGAATTCATATTTTCTGAACTTACAAATTTTAAGAATCACACCTTCTGCGGAGTAAGTATTTTTTTTATATACCATTAGTGGCTTTTGTTTCCCAGAATAGGATCTGCCCAAATCAAGAAAAAAAAAAGGTGTGTATGTGTCATATTTATGTTTTTATTTAATAAAAATGTAAAGCTAAAAGCTGCTTAGCCACAAGGGAAGAAACAG
Organism: Anas acuta; assembly: GCF_963932015.1. Classification (NCBI taxonomy): domain Eukaryota; kingdom Metazoa; phylum Chordata; class Aves; order Anseriformes; family Anatidae; genus Anas; species Anas acuta. The sequence continues at coordinate 126,782,368 of NC_088980.1, read as the reverse complement.
AGCAGAAACAAAATCAGTAGCCTCTATTTTTAAAGCTGTCTTTTGTTTCTGTAATGCCAACCTCAATTTTTAAGTAACACTTTCCCTTGTGACCAGGCTTCTTTCAACTTTTGCATTTTATTAAAAGATCTAAATTGAAGGTATTCCCTGAGTCTAATTTGAGTTTTGTTTGGTTTTTTTTTTTTGATTGTTTGTTTGTTTGTTAAGAAAAAAATAAAGTCAAAAATGGTCTTATCATCAAGGATGTAGTACATGAAGTTAAGTTGGGGATAATTCATACTGTGCAAGGACTACAAAGTGTTTGGATAACATTTGTGATGTTGAAATTGTTTAATTACATTTTCTAATCAGAAAGTAAGAATATGTGTGGCAGTAAATAATGTGTTTCATCTCTTCGCTTTGGCAATTATTTCAAAACACTTATTTTAAAAAGTCATTAAAATAATGACTTTTAAACTGTCTTCAGTTTTAAAGACACAGATAATTTTGTATTAGAAGCATTAGTTTAAGAAGTAAAAAGCGGGGAGAGGTAACAGATCATCCTGTTATTTCAAAATAGCTCCTTTCAGCAGCAGGAATTACAATGGTTTTGGTTCACGCAATTCTGAGCCAGAGGATTTGGGAATGGATTGCAACCCCACCAAGGATGCACTGGGAGTAAAAATAATTGTGCAGGGCATCTATACAGGTCCTGTTGAAGCTTAAGGAAATACACATTCAAGAAGTAAGCATAAACTATGATTTTTTTATTATTTTTTTTTTTACTTTTGATTACTTACCTATACTGTTGGCTTACCATGCTTGACACACCCATCATCAAAAGTACAATGCAGACAGTGAAAATATTTGTACAAGCAATTGTTTCTAATAGATGTATTTTCCCCATATATCAATTTGTTGGTATCTGAAATGGCATACTAAGAAGAAGCTGCAAGCACATTCTGTTAGACACAGGGGTGACACGAGTTAATTTCATTGCTGTCAGGAGGTATCTTGATGGGTATATATTGTGTGTTATCATGAGTTACCACAGCTGCAAGGGATTATTTCTTCTACTAATAATGGCATAATAGAATACCAGAACTTGTCACAAGATTTCAAGTCAGCTATGAAATTAACCTATTTCATCACTGAAAAAAAGGTTCCTAATAATTAATATATATATACATGTATATATACACATATATATATATTTATGGGACTTTGTTGTTTTTTTTTTTGTTTGTTTGTTTGTTTGGTTTTTGTTTATTTGTTTGTTTGTTTTAAATAGGAATTATAAAAGTTTCAAGAAACTGTTGAAAGGCTTCATTTCTTGAGTAAACTTTACATACAGTTTCTAAACTCACCCATCATATTCTGTATTCACAGATAATATAAACCTCATCACAGTGGCATAGAAAATTAACAATAAATAACTTAAACCAAATAGCAACTAAGGGAATAGAATATACCCTCTGGCTTATGTCTTATTCACCACAAGGCAAAAGGTGTTGTCTGTGTATCTTGTAGCATTCTTTTGGAATCATCAAATTCCACAACATTAAAGCATTACTTTTAAAAATGTCATAACAGCATGACAGGCCCTAATTTGTAGTTCTTCAAGTTCTCCTTATAGGGTGGAGTTGAACAAAGAAAAAAATGTGCCATCAAAACAGTTCATTTTTAGAGAACAACGTGCTTTTCACCTTGGTAAAGTGGGTGTAATTGTTATACCCACTTAAAGAACTGTTTCAGCTTGCCAAAAAGCCAGAGATATGCTACTAGATGCCCCAGAAAGGTTCTGGATGGTACCCAAAGCATGGAGAGAATACAACTTCCTCCTCCAGTGTCAGTAAGCCGCTTGGCTGGGTCAGCTTGTTTAATCAAGGTCAGTTTAAAAGAGAGAGATTTTTTCAAGCTGGATGGGCCCAAATCACTACAGGCTCTAGGACTTTAACAGAAGTATAAACACAGCTAAAAGGTGTAACAGAGAAATTCTGGTAGAGATTGCTGCAGTGAAGTTCTTAACATAAAGTGTTATTGAGAACCACTTAAGAAATGAATATGTGTTGTTTGCCATTTAAAAGGACCCAAACATTTAAAGATATTTAAACTGTTGGCTGTTCTGTAAAGAAAATATCAGTACTAACAGAGAAACAACTTATTCATCTTTTCCTAAGGTTTTTCAAGTAATTTAGCAGCAGTAGCTCTCTTTTATCTGGTTTGAACTATAGTTCCAGTTTCACCATGGCCATGACTGTTACTGTTCAGATCAGATCCAAAACCAGTGTTTACAGAGTGTTACTGAATTGATCTCACAATGTAGCATGTATATCAAAAAGTAGGAACATTATGTCTTGCATATCAACATATTGAGGCAAAAGAGCGATCATCAACTACTACCCTCTGGTTCTTTCTTGAAAGAAAATAGTGACTCACTCAAGTGCCTCTCAGTATTTCTTGCCAGGGTTTCCAGCAGGGTCAACAAAGCTTCATGGTCAAAGGCTAGTGAGACAGTGAAAGGATTAGTAAAGCATTTAATTTTTGTGCGTTGATGACAGCAGACCACTGAGCAATAATATTTCCTTTCTTATTATCAGGGTCACGTAGAAGAACTCTTCCTGCTGAAGTTGCAGGAATTAAACATAAAATATGTTTTGCAAAATTTAGGGGGAGAAGTTAGATTTGATTTTAATTGTTTAGCAAACCCCAAGAGCTATAGTTCATAAATTAAAAGGTTTTGTGAGCGCAAACATTAATTGAGTTATATATGCTTTCTGAAATGTACTGTCAGTTGGTTCTCGAAAAGATTAATGTTCTTGTGATTCCTTTGTATGCATGTTTGAATTCTTTGCTTGTCCCTGTGGGTTCTGTTTAGTGGCATTTAGGTTCCCTGACAGAGCAGATGACTTTTTACAGCTGATGGTATTGTAACAGGGATCAGGGAAAAGCTTATCTTAGTGTCCCCCCATTCTGGAAGAGGAACTAAAAATGTGGATGTGGGTAGAAACTATTTAATGTTTTCATTTTATTGATAAAATCAGGCTTATTTTCTCTGATGAGGGAGGGCTAAGCCTTTGCCAGAATCTTACTAAAGCCTTCTGAAGGCACACATCTCCCTTCTGGATTTTGTTTTCTTTCAGTAATATTTCTGATGAAGGGACAGGCAGAGGCAGGGAAATTTTACTTATATTGGTGGAGGGGGGGAGGGAGAGGAACACGACACCTGACTTTTGCTTTCCTTTTCCCCATCCCTCCATTTAAAATCCAGGGATTTCTCCAAAGTGCTCCAATAGGCAGTATCCACCCTTACTCTCCCCTTGTTAGTGAAATAATTCTTTTTAATTTTTTTTTCCTGCTTGTTCACCAGCAGTTATAGACACAGCCTTCTATATGTTAATGATGTTTTTGTATTAACAGTCTTGGAATTATAAATGCTTTATGGGTTTCTCTGTCCAGGTTTATGGAGACAGCAAAACAGTAACATTTTTTAGAAAAAAAAAATAAGGAGAGAGGCTGATTTTATTTATTTATTTATTTAAGACTTGAAATTAGTCTAAGCTATCATGAAAACAAGCTTGTTTATTTAGGAAAAAGGAGCAGCATCTCTTCCCTTAGGCATCCCCTATCTTCTATATCCTTTGTACTCAAAAGCCGCCTATGGATATTAGTTTAAAAAATACAATGTTTGTCCATTAGGTAAAAATGCAATACCTGAACATTGGATTCTTTAAGCATGCATTGGTTTTAATTTGAAGAGGAGATGGTTGACCTATGCCGAAACAGAGGCTCATGAGCATCTTCAATATCACCAAAGGAGGCAGCAGCAAACCAGTTACTTCCTAGATACAATTTACAAAAATAGTATTAGAAATATAACTTTGTTCTTGCATTTATTAACCTGTGTTAAAAAGGTTTGTGTTTCCTTAACAGTTGCAAGCAATACATTTGAATTTATTTTTTATTGGCTGAAACCCTGAATGGGCTTGACAGATATTTATCCCCATTTTACTGATGAAGGACATAAGCAGAAACCAATTTAAATAAGTAAATAAATAATACAAAAAAAAAAAAATCCTAAATAACTTGAACTGAGTACTCTTAACATCCTCAGCTGAGGTACTACAAACAAAAGGCCCTAACTAGGTCAGTACAAGACATTAGCAACAGAGTTTTGTTATAAACAATCTCCAGATGTTCACTGGAATGGACATGGAAGCCTGGGCTATGAGTTCTCCATTCTAAGTGTGTGATAACCTTTCCTAAATAGATAAATTACAGCAAGTAAGAGTGAGATCAACCTCTAAAAATCTGAGGAGAATTGAAGAATTGGGGCCCTCCTGTGAGGAGAAGACTAATTGTATGGCAAGAAAGCTACAAACTGCGTAATAGCAAAATTGAATGGAAAAAGTAAAAGGCGTCTTTTAACCATCAATATGTTTTTAGTAATAAAACAAAATATACCAGTGAGTTAGCTGCCAGTACTGAGCATTATCCAGGAATATAGCGTATGTGTCCCCACATTTCTACTCAATGGACTTATACCATGCAACGAAGGTCCTTAGATTTGTGCTACTTGGCAAGTGTTTGAGTGCCTTACCTTCAGCAGAAACAAATGAATCTTATGAAAGCAAAAAGCAAGATATCCAACCTGTCAAGAGGCAAATAACTGAACATTGTCCTTTTCACTGGTAATAATAATATTGCCCAAACCTCAGATTTAAATTGAAATATATGTATGTCTCAATATGTGCTTTCTCATAGATCTTAAGATGGTTCAGCACATAAGTTCCTGTCCGTAAAAGGGATCACACCTCTGAACCACATGTTTAAAAGGCAGATTTTAATTATTACTGCACGGTAAATATAATTTATTTTTACCGTTGGCACTCATTGAAGCCATTTCATTAAATTCCAGATATCAACAGTGAAATGAGTGACGACCTAATTAAATATAGTACAATACAAACTCTCACAGGGGCCTCGGTCTCATGTGACATACAAGGCTGGAGAGCAAAGGAGCTGCCACAATATCACAAGGACCAGTCATTTCAAAACTGTCAAGAAACACAATACTGTTTTGTAAAGCACATTAGGCAAACTACATAGTAACTTTGTGTAGACAATCTTTTTCAAAATTAAAGTTTTCTTACTCCACCTTGGTGTAATATTTTTATGTTGCTTTAATTATGAAAGTGAAAATCCAAGAAGACCTTGAATGTCATTGCATTAATTTATTTTAATGATGAATCTTTAGTTGAATTTATATCTGTTTTCCTGAATGTCCCTTTTATCCTAAGAAGCTTTAAATAAGCAACAGTTTTAAATTGTATTTTGACAAGGTCAGGAAACAGCTTCCAGCAGCTCCCTTCTTCTAGTCTTAGTCTTAGTATCTTGTGCTTATGAACTGTTCATCTGCTCTTCTTCAGTTCCTACCCTAGGACCATCATAAGGGGGTATCAGAAGTTTTGCAAAAACACAAACAGGTCACCTGATTTCTCCTTAGGGTACCAGCCAAAGCCCATTGAAGCAGCCTTTTTTGTTTGTTTGTTTGTTTGTTTGTTTTCCCCTGTAGTAGTTCAGCACCGGAAACATGGCAACATTCTTCAGAAGTGAGCTAAAATTTGTGTCTCTTATTTTGTTTGAACTATTTCACCCCTTCCCAAGATTCTACCTGTATAAAAATATGCTGAATTAATAAGAATGTACCCTTACCCCATTTCCCCCAAATCATTTGTGAAAAAAATGAAACAAAACAACAACAAAAAAAAGACCATCATGTAAATCCTGACACAGGTATTTCACATATTTCATTTTCACTTCAATCTAAAAGCGTGCCTGGGAAAACAAAACAAACAAACAATCTGCTTTCACCTGCAGAAAAGTAGAGTGATATTGAAAAATGAAAAGGGAGGGATTTTACAGTGTCCCGTGTGAAAAGGAACAAATTTGTAAAGTAAAAAAATAATATATATATATATATATATATTTTGTGTAGAACTCAAAGTTGAAATTCCTAAATTATAAATACCAAGTAATTCCTAAATAATTATATTTATTTATTTTCTCAGATACTATAATGTGATTGGAACTCCAAACAATGCATTATCATTAAACCTTTGCCTAGTACAGAAGGGCAAAAGTACACATTCCTGGAGAGACGTCTTTGCAAATTTTAATTTTGCTGAGCTCCTTCCTTCCTTCCTTCCTTCCTTCCTTCCTTCCTTCCTTCCTTCCTTCCTTCCTTCCTTCCTTCCTTCCTTCCTTCCTTCCTTCCTTCCTTCCCTCCTTCCTTCCTTCCTTCCCTCCTTCCCTCCTTTCTTCCTTCCTTCCTTCCTTTCCTTCCTTCTTTCTTTCTTTCTTTCTTTCTTTCTTTCTTTCTTTCTTTCTTTCTTTCTTTCTTTCTTTCTTTCTTTCTTTCTTTCTTTCTTTCTTTCTTTCTTTCTTTCTTTCTTTCTTTCTTTCTTTCTTTCTTTCTTTCTTTCTTTCTTTCTTTTTCTTTCTTTCTTTCTTTCTCTCTCTCTCTCTCTCTCTCTCTCTCTCTCTCTCTCTCCCTCTCCCTCTCCCTCTCCCTTTTCCTCTCTCTCTCTCTTCTCTTCCTTTCTTCCTCTCTTCCTGTCTTTCTCTCTTCCTCTCTTCCTCTCTCTCTTTAAGGAAACGTTGTTGTTGTTGTTGTTGTTGTTGTTGTTGTTGTTGTTGTTGTTGTTGTTGTTATTATTATTATTATTATTATTATTATTATTATTATTATTATTATTGTTGCTGTTGTTATTTAACAGTATTTAACATGCTCTTCTGAAATACCCTGATTCTAGTTCAGCTGTTACAACCTGAATGCACTTTACAGTGAAAGCTCACTTACAATGAATATTCTCCCTGGGCTTCTGGGAACGCCAGATTGATTTGTATTGCTAGGATTTAGTAGAGCAGTAGGTTACTACAAAAAGAGATTTTGAGATAGCATCTCAAGTTGAAATCCATAGCTTTAGGGAGTGATATTTTGAATTGGATATTTTTCCTGCATTTTGGGACTCTTGAATTGCCATCAGTAGTCAGAATGCACATTCTCCTAATAGAATATTAAGATGTTTACACTAAGTAGGTGGAGAAACCTATTTTGGCTGAGGTATTAAGTTAAACATTACAACCTTTTATTTTTTAATTTTTATTTTTTTATTTTTTATTTTTATTTTTTAAAAGATATTTATTGAAATCTGAGGCATGAGACTGTGGTAAACTGAAAATACTAATTGAGGGACAAAAATCCATTTGACTAATCAAGTCACTAAGGAACTCTGAGATTTAAGCCATTGAAAAGACTTATTTTTTTAAGACAGATTCTTTTTTCCATCATGCTGCAACATAACATTTTCTTTCTTTCTCCTTTGTTCCACTCAAGCTGCTACACTTTAAGATCAGTTCACTCTGTTGAAAACCCATTGTAAAAATGTCAAGGTTCATATAGCTCATTGCTATAGATGACCTTGTAGCACTCTTTGCTCTTACTTATTCTTTTAATTTCACCTTCCATTAATCATCCCTATTACTTTCTAGTTACAATGCATCCATTACACTCTTGGATTTTTATTTTATTTTATTTTTCATTTTATTCTCATTCATATTTACCTTTTCCTTATGGACACTGGTTGTAATGTTTGTTTCTTTAAAATGTGTGCAAAACTCACCTTAAAATACAGCATTATTCTTGGCAATAGAATAGATATATAAATTATACTTCATCTTGCCTTATCTCTTTTCAAGTATATTCTCCAATATGAAAAGTCTTCCTTCTCACAGTTGCCACACTTCCTGCTTGGCCTTTTACTTCTAAGCCATTTTTATCTTCCCCACTCTTTTACCTCTACATGTTAAAATTTATATTCTTGTGGAAATTCCTAACACTCTGGCCCATTTCTTTTCTACCTAGCCTAAGTTTCTCATCCAGAATGGAGTCTTTTAAATATCTATGACTCTATGTCTACGATCTATTCTATTTTCATACCTTTCTCTAAGAGTATTTTTCCTAGAGACTTTAAAAATTGTATTAATAATTTTATTAATCTTTAAAACTGTTTTATTTGTTTTCTCCATTTCTAATTATCCCTCCTCTCCTTAAATACTATAACCTGAAATCTTGCTTGTGTTTTTAATTGTCATTTTATCACTGTTTTTTAGCTAAATAAGATTTAATTTTTGCTTATAACTAAATGGTTAAATTTGACATCATTTGAATTTTTTGAATTAAAATTATAAATATCTGAACTAAAATGATAAATTTCCATTCATCTTCTAAGTATATTGTGAATATTTCTTCGTAAAGATTTAGTCAAATTCACAGATATCTAACAATGTACCAATTAAAAAATTGTAAGTGGGAGTGAAATATACAAGATCCTAAATTTCTCTTTAAGTTGTCACAATTCAAATACCTTAGCTGACTCATATGCTATTTTTAGAAAACCTTTTCATCAACCACAAATTTACTTCATCATTAGGGTTTTGAAATCAGAAGAAGCTATACATGTAATTACAAATATGTACTGTCATTCCATTATATAATGCTCCTAAAATTTAGATATTGTATTATATTTATGTTGATTTGTTTTTATAGTTATAATTATTCCCCCTGAGCAATAAATAGCTATTCTCCATGTTAACCTCATTATCCTAAAAATGAGTGCAAGATTTTATAGTATTGACATAAAAAAAAAAAAAACTATTGTACCATGTAACATTCTCCACACTGAAATTTAAAAATCATTTTTAGTATTGGTACTCTAGCCTAAAAATCTATCACTTAGAAAGTACCTTAGTATTTTGAAAGTGTTTTCTTCCTTTCATTGTCAATGTTTTAAAAGTAACTTGAATAAGATTTTAATGAATAATAAAATTACCTTTTCTAGTTACAAAAAAAAAAAAAAGTTTACAATGCATATCTGATGTATTGCTTAACCAGTGTTTTTTTTTTTTTTTTTCTGTAACTTTTAATTATTGTCCTATTACCAGATCTGTTTGCTCCCTGCTTCTACCTACCCTGTTCAATTAATATGAGCTTATATAAAAACACAAGCACTTTCACTCTACCGTATGTTTGATGATTTTATGTCTTCTGTTTCTCCCATCACATAACTGCTATTATTAATGATTTCTCTCTCTCAGTTTTTTTTTTTTTGTTTGTTTGTTTGTTTGTTTGTTTGTTTTGAGGCACATTTCCTCGAGCTTTTAAAGTGGCTACCTTCTCAGCACCCTAAGAAGCTTTTATGTGGTTCAAATTCCATTGCAAACTATCATGCTATTTCTAACCTTTTATATCTTGGGTAAAGTTCTTGAAAAGATATTCTGTTCTTAACTTTCCAAACACCTTGTTAATAATAATCTCTTTGATTGTTTCCAAGTAGGGTAGATTTTCATCTCCAGCATAGCACAAAAATGTTATGTTCCACTTACAAAAGTTGAAGATCTCTTCAAATCTTACCTAGTAATCATAGTTCTTTCCCCTCCTCATTATTTTAGATGACAGTATGGGATTTGGCAATACTGAACTTAATAATTTATTACACTATTGCAGATCATGCGATAATATTTCTAATTCCTGTCAACTTTATTTTATTGGTAATACTTTTCCTCTAATTTCCTCTAATTGTTCTCTCTCTCTCTCTCCTCTCTCTCTCTCTCTCTCTTTTTTTTTTTCTGTTTTCATCTTATTTGCTTTTTTTTTTTTTTCTTCCACATACTTGATGCACTAACTTATTTTTCCTTTTATTTTCAACAGTCCTGTAATTATTGGAATACTACTGTAATGGCAATAATTTTACACTTCAACATTTGAATTTATAATTGAAATATTGAATAATTCTTAACTGCAGTTTCTTTACCAAGGACTACTTAAGAATTCTGAATTCATTTTCCCGTTGATTTCAGAACTTAATTTTGCATAAGCTACTCATTTTTATAGAGTTAAGGAATAGTTTGTGTTCCTCAAAGGAAATTTTGCAAATTAACATACTCTACTTGCATATCAGCTCACTTGCACAGCTAATTAAATATTTCTCATGTGCATTACAAATGATTAATTCTTTGTTTTATATTTCAGAGATGTTTTCCAACTATCTGTGTTTTATTTATAGGTATATCTATGACACTAATCATTGGAGTATTTGAGCACATAAAAATGATTAAAGATACATCAAAATTATTTCTAGAAGGTACTGCTTTTCTTTCTTTGCTTTGAAGCTGTTTCTTTACCATAATGTTCTGGAGTTCCTCCTGTGTTCAGTGTCATTACTATATAGCTATTGGGAAATGGTAGTGAATACACATATGACTTGTACTGAGCTTGAAAGTTTGTGAAAGAGGCTCCACTTGTTTAAGATCAGCTTTGTAGGAAGTTTGTTTCATATTTTTGGCATGTCACTGAGAACGTCCTCCTTTCCATTGTCACAAGATGAAAGCCAGGGATCTATCAGCCAAGTATCCCAAATGAGTGTAGCAATCATACTGGGAAATTGTGAAAGCCAGTCCTTGAAGTAAGTGGGCTTCAGCCTTTCATATCTTTGATGATGTGGGGATGGGCAAGAAATAGGACAAGCTTTTCAAGCTATACAGCTTAAAGTACTCTATTTTTTATTTATCCTCACTTACACAACCTTCAGTTCCATTTTGTGGCAAAATATTTCTCTACTAATAATTACAGGAATAAAGATTTTGGCCATCATGCTTAGATATATCAACAAAAGCTATTCAAAGAAACTACCAACAAAGTTAAAATTAATCTTTCAAACAAGTTTTATAATGATAACTATCTACCCTCGAGTGCCCTATCCCAAGGAAAAACTGAAGTACAAGAGAAATAATTTCCACCTTGGAAAAAAAGCAGTGTACATAGTAAATTAAAAAAATATATTGAAATCTCTCATCTTCTTTGATGTTCAAATCAAGATCAGTTTACTCCTTCTGGAAGATCCCACACTAAACTGTTGTGTTACGGACCTTCTTAAACTTCCGGTTTCCATTAAAAATGGCAAAATTTTTGACTGGGAATTAAATTTTGCTTGTATTACAGTTTCACGCCTAGTTTATAGAGGAGGGAAAAAATCAGACCACATAGATAATGGTTTAAATTTGCATGTGTGTAAATTTATTTTGAGTTAAATCAGTGCAGAACTTATACAGGGACTGCAAAAAAGTATGCAGTCATAGCTATGAATTTAATATTAAATTCATAGGACTCATAATCCCTTCAAAAGTTTTGAAGATCCTATTTCATTGGGAAGTGAAATTTCATTGAGAAGTGAATAAAAACAAATGGTGAAGCTGGGTGGATAATGCAGGCAGGTTTCCAGAAAGATATCTTCCTGCAATTTTCAGTGGCAAGCCTGCTGAAAACGACCCAAGCCCCAGCTCAATGGACATAATCACAAGGATCCGTACCTTCAATGAACAATGCTAACATGCTAAAGTAGCAACAGATGAGAAGACCTTTTCAACAGTGAGTTACTACAGAGACCTCAAAAAGTAACATGACTTCCAGCGACAGACTGCAAGTACAACACAAAGCATTAAAATATAGATAATCTCTAGATAAAAGTCAAAACAACACACCTTTGTGAAGTTTATCTTTAAATTGAAAGGAGCAGCCAAATAAACATTTAGTTCAAACACTTAAAAAATGAAATTAATTGGAGTGGATTTTCATATTACTTGTTTAGGTGACAAAACTTTCCAGTTTCAAGTTGTTATCATTACTTTTTTCTCTCCACTCCGCCACCCTCTTCCTTCCCCCCCCCCCCAAAGTTTGAACTGTGTGAATAGGAAATAATTTATGCTTCAGAATCTCTTCTTATTTGCAGGTATCCCAAATTGAAACAAAACTCTCGATTTTGTGAACAAAAACTTCCCTTACTCCTGATTTAGAAGCATATAAACCCCGTCATCAATATAACAAAAGCTATTTGTAAGAGTGCACATCAAAAGTCTGCTTCTTGGAAAGCAACATATAAGAGGAGTCACAGATTCACCATAATAAAAGTTCATTTAAAAGGATGTAGTGTATCACTTTCAGATCTGCATTATACATAAAAGTATGGCAGATCCAAATACACTGTTAGAACAAGCCTATAATCTGAGCAAAAGGAAACCAAATAAATGTTCGCCTCACAGACAAGGACATAGGCAAAGCAGAGATGTTTAATGCCTTCTTTGCCCTCTGTCTTCAAAGCCAATGATGGGCTTTGGGACCCCAGGTGCCATGAGCTGCTGGACTGTGTCAGTGGGAATGACAAACTCCTAGCCATCCCTGAATGTGTATGGGATTTGCTGCTCCACTTGGATCCATACAAGTCCATGAGTCTGGATGGGATTCATCCCAAGGTGCTCAGAGAGCTGGCAGATGTAATTGTGGGACCTCTCTCAATTATTTTTGAATGGTCTTGGGAATCTGGAGACATCCCAGTTGACTGGAAGCTGGGAAATTCTGTACCAATTTTCAAGAAAGGCAAGAAAAAAGACCCTGGCAACTACAGGCCTGTCAGTCTCACATAAAAATTATGGAGAAGATTATTCTGGGAGTTATTGAAGGGCACCTAGGGGACAGTGCAGTCATCAATCCCAGCCAACATGGGCTCATGAGGGCCTGTTTAAAAAATTTGATTTCCTTTTATGATAAGATCAACCATCTAGTTGATCAAGGGAAGCCAGCTGATCTTTCTGGACTTCAGTAAAACTTTTGACACAGTTTCCCATAGGATCCTACTGGACAAAATGTCCAGCATACAGCTGGACAAAAACATCATATGATGGATGAAAATTGGCTGATGGATAGGGCTCAAAGTGTTATGGTACATGGGGTTACATCAGGATAGTGACCAGTCAACAGTGGAGCCCTCAGGTCTCCATTTAAAGGCCAGTTCTTTTCAATGTTGTTATAAATGATTTGGATGTAGGACTAGAAGGTGTTTTAAGAAAATTTGCTGATTATACTAAACTGGGAGGAGGTGTTGACTCTTTTGAGGGTGGAAAGTTCTTGCATAGAGATCTGGATGGACTGGAGAGCTGGACAATCACCAACTGCATGAAGTTTAAGAAGAGCAAGTGCCAGGTCCTGCACCTGGCAAGGGGCAATCCTGGCTATAGGTACAGACTGGGTGATGAGATGCTGAAGAGCAGCCCTGCAGGGAGGAATATGGGGGTTTTGGCTAACAGGAAGCTGAATATGAGCCAGCAGTATGCCCTCGCAGCTGGGAGGGTCAACCATATCCTGGGATGCATCAATGCATTCCTAACAGGTCAAGGGAAGTTATTGTCCCACTCTACTCTACTCTACTCTGGTGCAGCCTCACCTCAAGCACTGTGTGCAGTTCTGGGCACCTTGGTACAAAAAGGATGTGAAACTAGTGGAGAGTGTCCAGAGAAGGGCTACAAAGATGGTGAAGGGCCTTGAGGGGAAGACGTATGAGGAGTGGATAAGGTCACTGGGCCTGTTCAGCCTGGAAAAGAAGAGGCTGAGGCTAGACCTCATCATGATCTACAGCTTCCTCATGATGGGCAGTGGTGGGGCAGGCACTGATCTCTTCAGTGATCTCTTCAGATAGGACCTGAGGGAATGGAGTCAAGCTGCGACAGGGAAGGTTCAGGCTGGATATAAGGAAAAGTTCTTCACCGAGAAGGTTGTCGTGCACTGGAACAGGTTCCTCAGGGATGTAATAATGGCACCAAGCCTGTCAGAGTTTAAGAAGCATTTGGACTATGCACTTTGTCATATGGTCTGAATTTTTGGGTAGACCTCTGTGGAGCCAGGAGTTGGACTTGACAATCATTATGGATACCTTCCAACTTGGAATATTCTATGATTCTGTGTTTGGCTGAACATCCAAAACATGCCTCTTGCTAATGGTACTCTGACCTACAACAGCCTTAGAAGATCTATTCAGAAACCATTAACAGTTTCCAGCAAAAAATACAATTTTAAGTAGACAGGGATGAGGAGAAGGGAGTTGAGAAGACGCCTAGCTCAGATTAGGATGTTTTCTGCCTGTGGGTCAGTCATCAGCAGAAAAATGAAAGCTTTTGCACAGCCACCCTATTTTCTGGCTCTGTGCAAAGGTGAACTGAATAACACTGACTGGGGCAATGAGCCAAGTGGTAGTACTGTAACCATAACACTTCCTCACACTGGAAAAGGCCTTGTTTGTCTATCAAGGGCAGCAGAGGAAGGAGGAGCCTGATTGCTATGATTAGAGGTTATGTGTCAGGTGTGGGACTGAAAATAATGCATGAAATCTGGAAAGAATGTGGGTACAAGACATTTTAGAAGAGCTCTAGTAAGACCTGAAGAAAGCTTCTCCTGGGATCTGAAGTTTCAGGGTTTATATAAAGTATTAAGCTGGACAAGGTAAGCACAGTTTGTGGGAAGGAGATGAAAAATGGCATTATATAGAAAATACAGATGATTATTTACCATCCAGTACTTGTGTAAAAGGCAAGAGTGAAAGAGAGAACAGAATTTTACAAGAAGAAAAAAAAGGGGAGGGAGGAGAGGGGAAGGAGAGAGAGAGGAGTGCAACCTACCTTGTTTAAATGTTTCAGAATCATGCAAAATATTTCCTTTAACAACAGGAGTCATTTGTATTTCCACAGGTGACCTAGGGTGATCAATTTCAATTGGTGACCTAGGATTTGGGGCTTTTATGGTTTTTGTTTGTTTGTTTGTGTTTTTTTTTTTTTTTAAATATAATAATTATTATTATTATTATTATTATTTTTTTTTTTTAATTCTGTTATGTAGTAAGTAACACATGGTAGCTCACCAAGGGTAAATTCAGAAAGAATCACTCTCAAGGGAGGAGGATTTCTTATAAAATACATGCACGTACAGTGATACTTACACTGCTGCTTAGAATAAAATAAATCTTACTAATAGTTTACAAAATTTCCTGCCATTAACCTGTTTAGAACTGATATATGTATATATTAAAATTTATTGTAGATTAAATATACAAAGAAAAAAAAAAAGAGGTTTCTGCTGAACAGCCACACTGCAAAACTGTAAAATTCTGGATACCAAATATTATCTGTTTTAGCACTCTTTGTTAAGGATACCTTAGGTGTTTTTATTCATTTATTTATTTATTTTTATTTACATTTGCATTTGCTGTAGCAGATAGTATCTTTGGTATGCTCAATTATCTGTTCTTAACAGCAACACATTATTTTAATATCAACCTTTTACTGCAGTCAGCAAATATTGTGTATTTTGTTTAAATTGACCTGTCATATGTTATTACGAAATATGAAAAGAAATGGTTGGTTTTCTCAGAGTTAGCTCAGAGTTAGACAGAATCATTTTACTGTGGTTTGGCTCAAATGTATTGCATATTTTATTTCAGACAAGCCTTAAAAACAAAACAAAACAAACAAGAATAATAAATAAACCAAACACACTATGAGATAGACTAACCAATAAAATAATCAGTTTAAAATATGAAATATGGAAATATGTTCAATTACTTTCTTTTTATGAGGTTACCTAAACCTGAGCACATATTAACATACTGTTGGAAAAGAAAATATTTGAAATGCTTGATAACTGAGGTAAAATCAGGTTTCATGCCTATACATAAATCTCCTTTCTATTCTAAATACCACTTTGCATGTTAGCCAAAATTGATTGTCAAGATTTGTGTTTAAAAACAATAACATCTGAAAATAAAGTGGCAATCTTTAAGGGTCCTCATTGATTGTGGTTTATTATGCAATTATCTTAATTCTGAACTCTAGAGTAAATGGGAATTGCTCATCACAATCTCACCATGAAATCAAGACAGTCAGATTAAACAAGTTGAAAAATTCTATTACATTATTGAGCGTAGTAACTGATTATACAGTAGAATCAACAATCAAAATATTCTGTGCTTTAAAAAACAACAACAAAATACATAGATTTTAAGCATTGTTTCCAGTAAAAAAAAAAAAAAAAAAAAAAAAGGAGAGATGAAAAATCCTTCCATTATCTGCTTTCATTTTCATTCAAATACTGGGCAAACATAAAAGTTTATTGTGAAAATAGCAGCTGAAGAAATGTTACTGAATTACTAATTGATGTGGCATTTACTCTAGTCTAATAAAGTGAAAGTTATTTCTAGATGACTTCTGTCACACTGACAAAACTGTATATATTTTATATCACTAGAGGTTGATTAGAGTCACTTTTCCTCCCAACATTTACATGTGAGAAAGACTGATAGCTCACAATATCTTTCTACAGATGAGACATCCTACATAATACATTTAATTGTTATTTTAGACATTTTAGGAGGACAGAGAGAATAAAAAGTGTTAGGAAGAAAAAAAAAATCTGTATGTAAAACAGAGAAATACATTATTTATATGTAAGATAACAACATTCCCAAAGGACTAGAAAGCAGCAAATATTAAATTGAAAACTCTTAAAAAAGTATCTTTTAAAAATCATATTTATTTATTTATTTTTAAAGGAAAAACAGGTGGGGTAAGGGAACAGAAGTGAAAAGAGGTTTTGAATAGCAAGTTGTTAAATATAGGATAATAGATATTTCATGTATGCCTCCCCTGCTCTTTTAAAATTTTCAGGTACAGTTGTTTATTAGTTTTGAGCAGGGAACCAACATGATTTATACTCCTCATAGATTTTAATTTTTGTATTTACAAAGTGTATAAGTTGTATAAAGTGTCAATAGCATATTCCTCCATACTCTACTGATCATTTCGATAAGACTGAAATTTTGCTAAAGGCAGACATATATTTTCCAGTAATAAACATTTAATTTTTATTTCTATAAAAAAGTGATCACTTCCTCAACAACACCATAGGCTTATTGAGCTTGTCTCTTACTCATGACTAATTTCAGCAGATCTCCTTTATCCCATAACAAGATTTCAAGAGATCTTTATCCTATAAAAATTTGTTGATGGGCTGAGAGGAACCTCATGAAGTTCGACAAAGGCAAGTTTAGGGTCCTGCACCTAGGGAGGAATAGTCTCAAGGACCAGTACAGGCTTGTACCTGCTGCAGTGCATGTTGTTTTGCAGAGAGAGACCTGGGAGACAGTAGGCTAACCATGAGGGCAATGTGCCCTCATGGAAAAGAAATCCAACGATATCTTGGGGTGCATTCACAAAACGCTGTCTGCAGGTCAGGGGAGGTGACCTTTCCCCTCTGCTCAGCCCTGATGAGGACACACCTGAAGTACTGTGTACTGGGCTCTCCAGTACAAGAGGGACATAGAACTACTCGAGCAAGTCCAGATGAGGGCTACAGAGATGGTTACAGGACTGGAGCACCTGTCATGTGAGGACAGGCTCAAAGAATTGGGCCTGTTTAGCCTGGAAAAGAGAAGACTGAAGGGAGACCACATTAATCTATATAAGTGAGGGTGTTGAGAGGATGGAGCCCAGTGATAGGACAGAAGGCAATGGGAACAAACTGAAGCACAGGAGGTTCCATCTGAATATGAGGGGGAACTTCTTTACTGTGAGGGTGAAAGAGCACTGGAACATGTTACCCAGAGAGGCTGTGGATTCTCCTTCTCTAGAGATTCAAAATGCACCTGGATGACGCCCTGTGCAATGTGCTCTAGGTGATCCTGTTCAGCAGGGAGTTGAACTAGATGATCTTCAGAGGTCCGTTCCAACCTCAGCCATTCTGTGATTCTGTGGGATTTTATTTGTAAAGAACTTCAGATAAGTGCATGTTGAAAGATGCTCTCATATATAGTGCTCTGTTTAGCAGGCGTTTTCGTTTTAAAGATTATCTCACCACTATGAATTCTGTTTGGTACACTTATGATTAAGTAAACGCTACCTCCTCTGAAAGTTTTTACTTCTCAGATATATCCTTAATGAGATTTATAGTAATGATTTTATCTACAGAGCTTTTTCACAGCTAAAATAATCTTCATGAAGGTGTTTCTTCTCAGTGGAGAGAATTTTAAGGAGCAGAAGACCTGTTGGTCTAATATGTCCATTTTTGTCCATTTGAATAGAAAGTATGTAAACACTGACTAATTTCCCTGTAGGTATTCCTTATAACAAATAGAGTATTGTGCACTGGAAATGGGAGATATGTATATCACTGTCTGTTCCTTTGATTTGCCAATTCCGTCCTAGCCTAGAAACCACCACTGGTGGCCCAGATTTTCATACAAGTCTCATCAGATAAACAAAATCAGTTAACACCAGTCTACACTCAGCAAAGCAGCTTAACAATGAACAAAGTTGAGAACTGAACAGCCCTTTCAATCATGAAAGTGAGCTCCTGGTTTGGGTGCTGATGAGTTGACAAGTCTCTGTGGGTGCACACAGGGTTTTCCTTCTCTGATGACTGGTGTTCTGAGCAAAGCACCTCTTAATAGTGAAAAGAAATAGCCCCTTTTGGAGGGGCTTTTTTGATGAAAGCAAAATGGATCTTATTATATGAACAAATTGAGCTCACTGTCCAAAGGGAGTTTTAACTGGAATTAAAAATGTTGGATGTAAGAATACCTTAAATTACAAGTGTTGTTTTTTTTTTGTTGTTTTTTTTTTTTTTTTTTTTTTTTTTTCCATATTTTTCAATATCTATCATAGATATTACATACTTTTAAAGAATGTTTATCTGAAATACACACACAGCTTATGTTATTTTCATCCTACAGTATCACAGAATGATTTGGATTGAAAGGGACCTTAAAGATCATCTAGTTCAAATGTCTCTGCCATAGGCAGGAATGTCACCCAGTAGATCAGATTGCTCAGGACCTCATCTAACCTGACCTTGAACACCTCCAGGGATGGGGCATCCACAGCCCCACATCTCTCTGGGCAACCTCTTCCAGTGGCTTACTACCCTCTGAGTGAAGAATTTTCTCCTAATCTCTAATCTAAACCTCCCCTCTTTTAGTTTAAAACCATTCTTCATTGTCCTGGTATTATCTGATTGAGCAAAGAGTCAAGCTCCATCTTTTTTATAAGTCCCCTTTAAGTAATGAAAAGCCTCCATGAGGTCATTGCAGAGCCTTTTCTTTAGAGCGAACAGCCCAGCTCTCTCAGCAGATCTTCTTAGGAGAGCTGTTCCAGCCCCTCAATCATCCTTGTGGCCCTCCTCTGGACCTGTCCTAACAGGTCCACATACTTCTTGTGCTGGGGTCTCCAGAACTGTATATGGTATTCCAAGCTGGTCCTCATGAGGGCAGAGAAGAGAGGGGGACAATCACCTCCCTTGACCTGGTGGCCATTCCTCTTATGATGCAGGCCAGGATGCAGATGGCCACTTGGGCTGCAAACACTCACTGCTGGCTCTTGTTGAGCTTTTTGTCCACTGGAATCAAAGGAACTTATCTGAGTTAGAAGGGACCCAAAAGGATCATCAAGCCCAACTCCTGTGTCCCCAAAGGACCACCCAAAAATATCAGACTATGTGTCTAGAGCATTGATCAAACACTTGAAGTCCCTTCCCTGGGGAGCCTTTTCCACTGCCTTACCACACTCTCAGTGAAGAACCTTTTCAGGATCTTCAGTCTGAACCTCCTCTGTTGCAATTTCAAGCTGTTCTATCATTAGTCACCAGAGATAATGGATCAGTGCCTGCCCCTTCACATGAGGAAGTTGTAGACCACCATGTATGTTGGTTTTACTTGGGTAGACAGCCAAACTCCACCACAGCCACTCTCTCACTCCCCCTCCTCAAAGGGAAAGGGGGAGAAAACACTGTGCAAAGGGATCAAGGGTTGAGATAATGATGGAGAGATCACTCAACAGTTATTGTGATGGGCAAAACAGAGTAGGGAGATAGTAACATTTATTTCCTATTACTAACAAGCTAGAGAAGTGAGAAACAATGGAAAGAAACCAAAAATGCCTTCCCCCCCATCTACCCTCTTCCCCCTGAGCAGTGTATGGGAACGGGGGAAAAAGGGTTGCAGTCAGTCCCTAATTCTTTATCTCTGCAACTCTTTCTCAATCACTCTTTTCCACTGCTGTAATGTGGGGTCCCTCTCACGGGATGCCATCCTTCCCATACTGATCCTGTGGGGGCTTCCCACAGGCAACAGCTCTTCAAGAATTGCTCCAAATATGGGCCTGTCCATCCCTCAGGAGCAAACGGCTCCAACCAGCATGGGCCCCCATGTGCAGCAGCTCCTGCCAGGTCACCTGTTCCTGCATAGTCTCCTCTCTGCGAGCTACAGGTCTGTCCCAGAACCTGCTCTGTCAGGAGTTCTCCACAGGCCACAGCATCCTTCAGGTCAGATCCACCTGCTCTACCATGGTCTTATCTACAGGCTGCAGGGGATCTTTTGCTCCAGTGTCTGGAGAACCTTCTCCCCTCCTTCTGCACTGACCTTGGTGTCTGCAGGGCTGGTTTTTACTCCTCACTTTCCCAGCTGTTTGTGCACAGCATTATTTTTCCCTCTTTCTTAAATATGCTCTCACAGAGGTGCAAACAACATAGCTTATTGGCTCAGCTCTGGCCAGCAGTAGGGCCCTTATCTAACGTGGCAGCTTCTGGATTCTTCTCACAGAAGCCACCCTCATGGCCCCCCGCTACTGAAACATTGCCATGTAAACCCATTACAGTGATGAGCAGCTGAAGTCACTTGGATTATTCAGCCTGGAGAAGAAGAGGCTGATAGGAGACTTCATGGTGTAGTGGGTTTATGTGGCAACGTTTGGTCCAGGAAGAAAACATCCACTCCCACTCCTCCCCCCCCCCACACACACACATTCATCAGGATAATGATTTCTTTATACAAGCTTATCAGGTTGGTTAGGAATGACTTCCTCTTGGTGAATCCCTACTGACCACTCCTGATTATTTTCTTCTCCTTCATGTGCCTGGAAATAGTTTCCAGGATTAGCTGTTCCATCACCTTCCCAGTGACTGAGGTGAGGTGATTAAGTGGCCTTAACACTAAGACCATTTTTTCTTATCCTAGTTTGGCTACCCTTCTTGTTCTCACTTGCAGTAAATAAGGCAGTTTTACATCTATATAAGACAAGATTTATTCATACATTTTATACACTATTGCATCTAGGCTCTGTTTAGATATGTCTGACTAAGGTCTGTCTGGAATGAAGATAAAAACAAAAGTACATCAGAAGTCTTCAGTTTCTAACTGATATCCTATTTTAATATGATACTTCTGCAATATTGGAATATTTGATTTATTGCACTATTACTAACATTTCATTTCCCTAATAACATGAGGGGAAAAAATATTACTTTAATTTAGAATCATTATCAGTCTCCACACAAAGGAAAAAAAAAAAGTTATTTTCACAATTGTATGTGTATTCATACATGTGTATTGTATATTTCATAATAAAATGTGTATTTTCAATAAATATTGCAAACATTGCATTCACATAAAAATTATATTCAATAAAATGTATATTTCACAATTACAGTGACTAGTAACATGATATGGTCTTGTACTCATTTTAGTTAAACTAATCATTAAAGAAGTTCTAGATTTCTTAAAGTTTTATCAGATGTAATGGTCTACCACTTTTTCTGATGAATTTTGCAAGCTTCAGTGGAACAGAAGTAAAGAAGAACAAAAATTTTATCTAAAGAAAAAAGTTACATGTATGCATAAAAATTAATTCTTGACCTTTTCAATGATCGCTTTCTGTCCAGAAACATAAGATTTGATAAACATTATTTTTTGCAATATAACTAGAGATGTTGTTATTGGTTATAAATTAAACTGCCCTTTAAAAATATACAGCTGTAATATCTATATCCTATACTGTGTAAACAATATAAGTTCTAAAAAAGCAAAAGGGCATATAACTGATGAGCAATACAGTCACTTTTTCCATAACATTATGTTTACTACACGACTTATTTATCACTGTTTTACTACAGCATAGAATACCAGACTAAGATGATTGATAAAATGCCAGAACTGAGATATAAATTCACCTATGCAGTACTTCGTTTTTCAATACGCTTATTATCAGTACTATACTAATTTCCATATGCTGCTATAATTACATGATGAAAGTCTTTTGGAAATTTCAAATATCACTGATAATGTTTCAAAGATATTTTCAATGTCATATGACATTAATTTTAGTCTAGTAATAATGGGTCAAGAAATATCATCTGACATTTCAAGGATCTTCATGAAATTCAAATTATAAATATAATATCTTAAGTAGTTTGCTTTGGTACTTAACCACATATGTAAAGTTTAAATTTTATGCATGAGTAACTTTTTTTTTTTTTTTTTAAGCTATATATACCTTCTATGGAATCCCTCATCCCAGTTCTACAGAATCGTAGAATAGAGTCATAGTCATAGAATCATAAAATGGCTGGGGCTGGAAGGGACCTTAAAGATCATCCAAATCCCCTGCCATAGTCAGGGATGCCAGCCATGAGATCAGGTTGGCCAAGGCCCCATCCAGCCTGGCCTTGAACAATTCCAGGGATGGGACATCCACCATCCACAACTTCTCTTACAGTGAAGAATTTCCTCCTTAGACCTAGTCTAAGTCTATCATCTTTTAGTTTATGACTATTCCCCCCTGTCCTATCATTATCTACATGAGTAAGGAGTCGTTTTCAATCTGTTTTTACAAGACTCCTTTAAGTCCTGAAAGTTAGCAATGAGGGCTCCTCAGATCCTTTTCTTGTCCAGGCTGAACATCCCCATCTCTCTCAGCCTTTTTTCATAAGAGAGGTAATTCAGCCCTCTGATCATCTTTGTAGCACTCCTCACTTTAACAGGTCCACATTTGTCTTGTGCTGTACACAGTACTAGAAGTGGGGACTCACAGAGGCGGAGTATCACCTCCCTTGACCTGCTGGCCACTCCTCTTTTGATGCAGGCCAGGATGCAGCTGGCCACTGGGTTGTAAGAGCACACCACTGACATGCTGAGGCTTTCATCCACCAGAGCACCCAGGTCTGTCTCCACAGGACTGCTCTCAATTTCTTCTCATAGTCTATACTCCTGTCTGTACTCATGCACTTGGACTTGTTGAACCTCATGCAGATCACATGGGCCCACTACTCCAGCCTGTCCAGGTCCCTTTGAATGGCATCTCTTCATTCTTTGGTATCAACCACACCACTCAGCTTGGTGTCATCTGCAAACCTGCTGAGGGTGCACTCAATCCCATTGCCTTTGTCATTGATAAAGATATTGAAAAGCACTGGTCCAAAAACAGACCCCTGAGGGACACCTCTCATCACCGATCTATCTGTGATGTTTAAGTATATCACCATCTTCTACTTTTTCTTCTCTGAACTAAATAGGAAATGTCAGTCTTGTGGGCTGTTTGACTGAACCAGCCAAATTCTCTCACTTGATTGACAAATAGTGTAGCTGATAACCACTTTGGTAGGCCACCATTGCGCTCACACCAATTTGAAAATATATTTCATGTCTAACACATCATTATTTCTCCATTCTTTTTCAGTCTATGCGAATTCTGTTAATAACTTTTGTTGCCTTTAATTGTGTGCTGATTTTAGTTGGAATATTATTATTATTATATTTTTTCGTAGTATCTTTTATGGTGCTATATTTTGGATTCATAATGAAAACAGTGTTCATAGCATACTGATGTTTCAGCTGTTGCACAGTAGTGCTTATATAGCATCACATTTTTTTCTTCATCTCATGCTGTCCTGCCAGTGAGAAGGCTGAGGGTACACAAGAATATGGGAGGGAACACAGCTGGAACAGGTGATCCAAACTGACCAGAGGAATATTCCACACCATATGTTGTGCTCAGCAATAAAACCTGAGGGGGAAGGTTACCACAGCTGGTGTTGCTCAGGAATTAGCTGGACATTGGTGAGCAGTTGTGTTTTGTATCACTTGTTTTTCTTGGCTTTATTTCTCCCTCTTTCCCTCTTCCCTGCCACCCCCCACCCTACCCCTAACATTAATTTGTCTTTATCTACACCCATTACTTTTTTTTTTTTTTTTTCATTTTTACCCTTCCAATTCTCTTCCTCATCCAGCTGTGGAGAATGAGCTGCATGGGGACTGAACTGCCTACAGGGATTAGACCACAGCAGTTTACAACAAACTAAATAGAAATTTATAAAGTAAATGCGTCAGATTTACTTAGAACAATTGCATCAGTAGGTGATTTCAGAGGAAGTGCACTAATACAGTTTGCTTTGACACTTCTATTTCTAAATGCAATCTTTTCTTGCTCTCTAAACACAAAGTATTGCATATCCAGAGACATGACATCTGATTGCAGTGCAGACACAAGTGCAAATAAACAATAGGCAGGAGAAATGGTGGATGGTTTGGCTCTAGCCTTTTGGAAAATGGAGTGGATGTATATTTTTCATGCTTCAGGACAAAAACTTAACATAGAGAAATATTTTGCTTCTTATTCAGCAATCTCAGCATGGAAAGCTTGCAAGCACAGACATTGTAGAGTGTTCATACTCACAGAAAGAATAAGTTCCCTTTTTCCTGGAAAAGGGATTGAATGCACAGTACAAAGCTCTTTATAGACCTGTAGTAATGACAGAAACAATGATCACTTTCTGTGTTGTGGTGATTTTAGTGCTGGCATATAGTAAACATCATCTAGATACTCATGTCATGTTCATTAACCTTTATTTAAGAGACAAATATGCACATTAACCAAAATCAGTTGTTCTGTATTTCATACGAACAAAATAAACATATAAACAAAATGTTCATATGAGCAAAAATAAAAGATAATTAATTTGTGAAGTGAACTTAATTAATTTTACAGACAAACGGTTTTAAATAATGCCTCTTCTATGATCTATAAATAGATATATCTAGATGGAGATAAATGCACACACAGTTGTTTCTTTTAGACCATTTGTGGCAGTGAGACCCAAATGGGCTATGTGAGCAACAGCAGTACAACAGTAAGCAAAAATCCTTTTCCTTCACCCACTATTGAGGCCAGAAAAGACAATTCTTATATGTACACGCCAGTGCTATGCACATGAATAATTTGCCTTGTTGCTGGGCAGCTGCTTTGTCAGCTGGGATAATTTATTTTGGTATTAGTCCTAAAACAGACTATTTCTAACAGAATAGGTGGAGTTACAGAACGAAGATGAGTTCCTGTTTCTGAATCAATATTTCTCCCCAGTACTTGGGATTTTTCTCAACCAAAATATACATGGTTTCAATTGCTGCTTTTATGGTAGAAACAGGTCTTCCCTCAAGAGGTGAGCAATGATGAGCATGTATGCCTATGAATACAAGTGGAATTAAGTGTGGGAGACATCTACATTAATTGAATATGTGGCCAGATGACATATAAAAATCCCACCTTTAATTCGAAGTAGAGCTTGATGATGATGATGATGATGATGATGATTATTTTGTTATTCAAACATATCTCGTGCTGTTAGGAGAAATGTAATAATATTCTGTTTTAGTTTCAAATTCATACAGTTTACAAAGAAGAAGCCTAATTAGTGTTTAACATGAAGCTTAGAAAGCTGACAGTGAAGCTAGATTTTGGTGTCTTTTAACTGCTTTATAGACCACTTTTAGAATCTGGCTTCAGAGATCATTATGTAACTATATATAAGAACCGATAATGTCAGCATGCCATAACAACAAGTCACTATGGTTCGATTTCAAATATTGCTGTGCATTTAATAGCTTCCTGCTAGCCTTGTATTTTTGTCCCAACAATTATTGTATTCTGGAGCAGAAATTAGCAGATTATTATTGAACATTCATATGTTCAATGAAAAAAAATATACATATTGCTAAAGACTTTCCAGTGAAACTTTGTTTTCTCTGGAAAGTATACTGCAGTGTCTAAAAGACACACCCAGAATTTTTATTTTTATAATGGGTCCAACTCTGCTGATGTTTATTTATTTATTTTCTTTCACTGCTTTCCTGACACTTTCATATCAGGCTGTATTCTTACAACAATAGGATATCTGACTAGGGATTTCTAAACTGTGGGTGGAAAAAATCAAGGTGGAAAAAATGATAGTGGTTCCTTGTTATTTATTTATTATAAATCAGTTTTAATAGTAGCGTGCATGAGGTGTTATAGGGGACAAATAATGATAATTATGTGTAACATGAATGCTAAAAACATTTTTTAGAAATATTTTCAAGGAATAGGAATAAACAAGGTTCTCTATAGGTAATTCCACCTTAAAGTGAAAGAGACTTTATAGAAGGTTTTTTTTTTTTTTTTTTTTTTTTTTTTTGCATTACTTAGTATTCTTACACAGTTTTATTTTTATTTGGCTGTGTTTGACTATGACACATGTAAGTAAAGTTTCAGTCCCTTACTGAAGTTTCAGTAGCATTTGCTTTACATACTGAAAAATAATCAACAGAAATTACATTTTTCTGACATTACTTGGATATTATTGTGGACAAAATCTGTTATATGTATTATAAAACCAACCAAAAGACAGTATGAAACATCTTGAAAGTTATACTCTGAAAGAAACAATAAATCTAACTATTCCCCATATTTCAATTTCACTAGATTAGTGTAAAGTATCCTAGGAGGATTCAAAGGCTTCAACTTGTTTTGTATTTTCAGTGGTTATACATAAAAATGCCAAAAAAAAGAGATAGATGTTTTAATCCAGAATGATTTCAAAATATTTGAATATTTGGATTACAATTCATATAGATTACAAAATATGAAAACCTTTATTTCTGTGTTCTATGATGTTCACTTAAAAATGTCTCCTATACAAAGTAAAATAGGTAAAATCTAGATGATTTTACCTTCTCTTAACCATGCAAAAGTTATAGTGTTTCAAAGCTGCAGATTAGTGATGGTGGCAGTTTATTCCTTTTGGTTATCTACAGCACCATCTTAGTGTCTTGAGGCATAAAAGAATATTATCTGTGTGACAGTTATGGCTAGAACATCTATACTGTTCATGCTATCAGCACTCAAAGAGCTCAGAATAGAAATCATTCTGTTTAAGACATCTTCTGTAGTTTCATTAAAAGCTTAAAATCATGAGGTACTTCAAGTTATGACTGAAGTTATATGAAAATTTCACTAAATTTGTGATGTGGAAAAGTATATATGCAGTTGGGGTGGTTAGAACAGAATTGCTAATTTAAAGGCAGTTGACCATAAGCAAGACAACCTATAAATCTGCTTTCCTTCTTTACTTAATTTTCATCACAAATAATGTGCCACTCTGATTGCATGAAATCATCGAGAGTGTCTTCAATTACTGTGTGCAGTCTTTGATCAAAATGACTTCCTCTATTCTCAATCTGGGGGATGAAAACAAAACAAAACAAAACAAAACAAAACAAATAAACAGGAGAAAGGGGGTAAGAAATGCACAGTTAGTTATGTATTACAAATGTCAGGTTACTGTTAAAGTGTATATATTTATATTTAATAATTTCTAAGCCGGAGTTGTGATTCTAATAATGGCTCATTCATATCTGCATTTCATTTAAATGCACTGTTTTGACTCACTGAACATTTGTCAAAGATATTATAGGTAAACTTTTTCACATGACCACTGAGGTAATGACAGCATTACATTACCAGAAAACTGCATGACTTGCTGATACTTCCATTTTCCTCAGCAGCTTATGAAATAATCAAAATGTGTGCATGAAATGGCGGCCTGCTCTGAATTTATTTTAATACAGATAGGCTTATACAGAGAAATGAAGAAGAGTGTAGGACCTCAGACACAAGAGACAATGACTACACACAAAGCTGAATTTTACTAGCAGGAAAGATGGATATATGGGTATTAGACTTTTCATAGCTATAGGAAGGATAATCTTTCAATCAGATTAATGAGAAAATATATTGCATGGGCCCTACAGCACTTTTTGCTTTCCAGGCTAATACGTGATTTAAATCCCCAAAGTACATTTTCAGCATTACAATATCCTTTGATAATAATGTTGCTTGCACAAAGACAGATAAAAATAAAACAGTCCCCCTTGATTTCCTATTTTAGATTTGAAGTATATTTTCTGTTCTTTGCCTGCAATGAAGTGAATTCTATTGAGAAGAGTCACATTTAATAAGACAAAGAGAATTTTCTAATTATGCTACCTGTCAAGATTGGAATCTATGGGATTGCAACTGCAATTGAAGAAACAGAGGAAGAAATTGCATATAGTCCAGTTTACTTTGGTGTATGATTATTATTTGTACTTAGATATTGCTAAATGTAAATCAAGCACACATTGAGAAACATGCTTTAAGGTAGACACCAAAAGGCAAGTCTCAAAATGGATTGCATAGTCCTCATTTCAATTTTCAATATGTAAATTTCCAAGCTTTCCTAATTTATCTATAGAAAAATAGTAAAAACCCGTGAAAATGAAACACTTTTAAATTACTCTGAGTAGTACAATGGAACAAATAATAAATATAATTAAAATACAAATTACTTATGGAATAAGAATATATATGCGTAATTATGCTACGTTAAGCATTTATGCATCTTTCTGGAGGAAAACAAAGACTGTAGTAGTGAAGAAAAACAAAAGTCAAATAAAATTAATTCACCAGGACAAAGTACTTCTCTCCACACAGTTTCCTTATCATTTTTATACAGTTCATATTAGGAACATGGCAAACATTAAAGAAAACCTTGCTGCTATAAATGGAGCCCTGAAAGTTATCATATGCTGTCCTTTCAGACTCTCTGGGGAACTGTTCAATGTGCCCCATCAGACATTACTCTTATTTGCAGCATTGCAATCTTGGAAACACTATGGCACATTAGACAAGGAAAATAAATATTGTGTTCTTGATGGTTTCCTTCATATTACAAGTTTACACAAATCCATGGCACACAATCAATTATTATAAAGACTTTATACAAATAATAAATTAGTTCTCTTAGTAGCTTTATTTATTTATTTATTTATTTATTTATTTTTAACAGAGTCTGTTAGGATACTGCAGATTATGACAAAGGTTAAAACAGCTGACATAATATAAAGCTCTGACAAGCCTTTCTTGTTGCTTTTTTATTACATGCATGCTTATAAATATATGTAAATATATAGATGTATAAAACATCTTAATGTAAAATATTTTTAATTTGTTACTAAAACATATTGGAATATATTTTATCCCATTTAGGTTTGTGGAATTTGCAAGCTGACTTTTCCAACTATTCAATTTACATTTCTATTTAGATGCTTCTGTTGTGTTTATTCAAAGAGGGGAAGAAAGATGGCCACATCACTTTATTTTCCTTAAAAACATTGAAACTCTCTAGATATTTTTAATAACTCTCAAGTGGTGTCTTTTTGAGCACTGCTATCAAATATCTTATTACTAAGCTACAGCTTTAAACATTTACAGTAGGAAGGCTACTAAAAATTCATAAATGATTTGAGCATTTGAGTCTGGCTCAGATTTTTAAGTACATAAATATGCAGCATATTTGGTTCCAGACCAAATATTTGGTGTCATCATCCACTCATCCACAGCAAAGCATAAAATTCATAGCACTGCAATCTCCTTTCATATCAATACTGTAGGAGCTTCAAAATTTTGAATTATAGACATGTTAGACAGACTACCAGCAGCCTCAATGATTGGCTGGTGATTTGCCAGGTTTCATCCAGTCTCCAAGTGGTACCACTTCCAGGTCTTCTACATTTGTAATCAGTTTCCCAAACAGGAGATGATGTGACCAAAGGTAGATTAATTCAGCTAAATAATTCCTCTGGGCCAAAATTTTCAAATGTAAGCATGTTAAATTGTGGCAGGAAAATTATGCTGATACAGTAATCTTGAGATAAGATACATCAATTCCAGTTTCAACATTGTCCATTCAAAGGAACATAGAAGGTTTGTATACTGACTTGCTTGCCTTCTGTTATTTTTGCCTCCCCTCCTTCATGTGCAGATCAGAGAGATTTTTGTACCTTCCTGTACAGAAACACCCATGAAGTGACCTTAAATGAAACATTGAGAGCTATCTGGGTTGCAGAGGATTAGAGCTTCACAGATAGATGAGAGAATGAATGCTTCCCCACTCCCAGTTGCCCATGAAAGTCTTAATTTATTTATTTATTTATTTATTTATTTATTTATTTATTTATTTATTTATTTATTTATTTATTTATTTTTCCTGGTGATCACTTGATTTCTATGGCTAACAAGTCCATGTATTTCCATTCAATAGGCAGACAAGACAAGCCCATTCACTTTTCTTGGTATTTATGAGACTACCTCTTGGGCAGACTGGTAAGAAATACTTTTATCATCTGCAACACCATGAAAAAGTAGAATGAAGTCACTCATTCAATGAATTGCTGCTTTTCTCATGAGAGTTCCCCTCTGGGATTCTAAGAAAACTCTATAAATTTAAACATGGTCAAAATTTGGTCCAAGATTATCAATCTGTATACTTCTGCACTTCATAGCTGTAGCTGTCAATTTTTTAACCCTTATCTTTTAATTACATATTAATCTTGTTGTTGTTGTTGTTATTGCTGTTATTTTTCACAAATTCACAATTTACCATGGATATATTATTCCTTCTACAGTACTTTACAAAGGAACATTTTGGGAAACAGATGTGAGGATGTCACCACTTATATAAAAGCAAGAACAGCTACCAGTGTTAAAGAGCTGGTGTGCTAATTGTATGGCAGTGGTGGATGAATAATCCTTGTACCTAATTTATGTATCAGCTGGTTAAATTTGTACAACATTTCAGAAATCGTTAGAATGAAAGACACTATAAAATTGTAAAACACTGTTAAAAAGTAGGTATGGGAAAAAAAAATAAAAAATGACATAAACCGAGCAGATCCCGTAGCTATTTCTAACCTGTCCACTAAGTCTGCCCTTCAGGTTTTGTGTCTTGAATGTATTCAGGATTAATTCTCTACTTCAAAAGGGGTGTTACTCTCTGCATAGTACACATTTCCGTACTGTTCTGTATCTATCCTATATCTTTTATATTCAGGTGCTGATGAAGTAGCAGTATTTAACAGCAGTCAGCCAGCCAGCTAGGCTGGCAGCAGTCTTGTGACATTTTTTATATTTATTTTTTAATTGGTTGGAAACAGAAGTGTTGAGGTACTAACAGGCCAATTCCTGTTCTTAACCCTGCCATCAGAGTGGTTCCAAAGAATGTTTATCCATATGGTGATAGGTGCTTTATATATATAAATGAATAAACATATACATAGATAGCTGGCTTGAGATCTTTCTTCAGAAGGAAAAAGTGTCAGTGGAAAAGAGTCATCAGAATAAGTGTAAATGCCTTACCTCAATGCACCAGTTGTCTCAGGTCTCAGTCTCATAGTTGCAGAGCGTTTTTC
Source organism: Anas acuta (assembly GCF_963932015.1). NCBI lineage: Eukaryota > Metazoa > Chordata > Aves > Anseriformes > Anatidae > Anas > Anas acuta. The sequence continues at coordinate 126,751,085 of NC_088980.1, read as the reverse complement.
AGCCTCCCTTCTTAAACAGAACAAGGAAAATTAAATGGTGTTTCCTACTCTTGGACAGAGATCAAACAATACTACAAAAGTTTGGAGTAATCTTTTCCACCACTGCTCCAAAGATACAAAGACCTAAATTTTGTTATCCTTGAACTAGGTGTTTGTCAAACCTTTCAGTTTGTTGTATCCTCTGCTTTTGCACTGTCTCCCCACTCTGAAGACCTTAGCGTCCACCTCTGATCCTAGTGGGAAAGAGCATTTTTTACACTATAAGCCTGATCTCTTGAGTTCCTTTAGCCTTATGAGGGAAGTGGAATCATACTCAAAAGAAATTCTTTAGAGCTTCGAGCAAAAGTCTGTTCTGGGAAGGAGAGCCCAGTAATGCACCAAAATGTTTTTGATTCACACACAAAACAGTAGCGAAACCCTTCAATTCAGGCAGTGGAAGAAGAACCACTATACCTGTATCTCCCTAAATTCTCTTTTGTTCTTTCTTTAGAGGAATTCACTACTAGGGATCTTTTCTGACTGAGGTGATTAGAAATCTTGCAAAATAACTTAGTTTTCCTCCCTTTGTTCCTTTTTTTTTTATTTATTTTTTAATGTATGTGTTAATTTTTATTAACAATATTTTTATTAAAAGAACAAACAAACAAATGGTCTGAACTTTTGGGTAGATCTGTGCGGTATCAAGAGTTGGACTTGATGATCCGTAAGGGTCCCTTCCAACTCAGGATATTCTATGATTCTTTGATTCTATGATTCTATGATTCTATGAAATGAAATGCAGCACTACTGCTATCTATTGTTTTTGGAAGTTTAGGACTTCCAGGAGCACATAATATCAAGTCACTTATGGAACTGACAGCCCCTGGGAACTTCAGTGGAAAATATATTTAAAAAAATAAATAAATAAAATATGTAGAATGAAAGAAAAAAAAAAAAAGACAGCAAAAATCTGGATTTTTATTTTATTGTTGCTTTTTTTTTTTTTTTTATTCATTTACAAGAAAGAGAAAAAGTACTCTTATATTTGGATCCTGCTGTAGCAGCTTAAGTGTCTGTATCAAGAAAAAGTATCTCATTAATACTTTCTAGGTTCTAATATCTATAGTATTCTCCCTAGTTAGTGTAACTGAAGTATTCTGGGTTGTTTGGACCCACCTGGATGCCTACCAGGCAACCTGCACTAGGGAGGCTGCTTTGGCAGGGGGGTTTGACCCAATGATTTCTTGAGGTCCCTTCCAACCCCTACAATTCTTTGATTATGTGATTCTTCTTCACTTCAGTAGATGAATCTGTCAGGCATGTTACTGGATTGGTGCATACTGTGACATGTTTCCATGGCAATTAACATGTGAGTTAATTACTTACTCTATATTAGATCATTTCTGGAGCCAAGCTTTCTGTATTTCTACTGATACCATTTTAGAATATAAGGGGGTAGAGCTTTTCCCATGAAACACATGATTAAATTTGTCAAAATGATGTCTCTTTCCAATACAATGAATACAAAGACATTCATAAAGGACATAATCTAAGTTCTCAAGCACATTCAACAGGGAAAAAATATTTTCTGTACAGATAGAAGTTTCAAAGGAGAAATGTTAAACTTCCAGAAAGATATGAGCTACATTTCTGGTCTACACTGACATTTGTTGCAAATAGTAATCTAGGAGCAGTATGTGGTTACTTCTTAATTGAGGACCAAATATTTTTCAAAAGTATTCATAAAAATGAATAGTTGAAATACCTCATACCTCCTGCTCTCTTCCTTCTCACCCCCACACTATCATGCTAGCACTTCATAAAACAACAATATAACAAGTCCTTTTTGACAGCAAAACTGCTTTTGTGAAGAAACACATTCATTTTCAATCATAATGACCTGAAACTGCTGACTTTACAAATACATACAGTGCTGTGTATTCCTAGCAAGAGTTTAAAACGTCAAGAAATGACATTTACTACAGCAAAAACTATTTTTGTTTGTTTGTTTGTTTTTGTTTATTTGCCCTGATGATCCAGTGATGAGATAGTGACGAGATAGTTGGTAGCAATGCCTTTACCACAGGTCATTCGAAGACAACTCATTTAAACCTTAAGCAGACAACCATGGGAACATATCTCCAGAGGGTTCATTAAGTTACTGGCAGTTTAAATTTTGGAAGTAACAACTAAACACTACATCTCTGTTCTAGCCTTTGCTATACAATCGTCTGAACACCTATAGATAGGTTCAATGATTTATTTTTTTTTTTTTTTTTTGGGGGGGAGGAGGAATGTAAACAGGCCCAAATATAAAAAAAAAATACAGAAAATCAAAAATTATATTCAGCATTTCTGCTATGTTTAAATGCAATAGCCAATAAAATACTGTTTCCTGTAATAACTTTAGAATAGTACCATATAAAGTTTCAGAAAAAAATGTTTATTTTCTTCTACATGAGAATAAATAATCTGTTGCTCAGAAGTAAAGGGAGACAGAATTTGCTGCCTTTTATCAGGAAATAATAACAGATTTTCAAATTTCTTTCATACTTTTTAATGCTTTTTTTTTTTTTTTTTTTTTTTTCTTCCTGTGGCCTCTAAAATTCCTTCAATGTCTTAAAGCAGAAACAAGAGTAAGTAACCCACCACCTTCTACAGGACAGAGATATATACATGGTAGCTTTTGTGACTGTTATCTAAGTTTTGGCATGCAAAATAAGTGAATGAGAAATCTATGGGTGGTTTTAGTACCAAAATATTGGTACATAACTTTCTGACTTTGGTTTGAATGGTTTATTTTCTTCCTGGTGTTGCTTTGTGATTTTTTGGTGTGAGTGAACTCCCTTAAAAAGCAAAACTTAGCCAGCAGTACAATTTTGGGTCTTTTACAATGAAAGCTCTAAGGCATTTGCAGCTTTTAGGTGGTTTCCACCCAAACCCATAAATTAGATGTTATACTCAATCCAGGTTTATGAATCTGTGGTTTACAATGACATTTGAAACCAGGAAAATGTATCTGTTTCTGAGCTTTACTTTTAAAGTTTTGTACAGCTCCCTATAATACTGTTGACAGCTATTTAGATATCACTGGATTTAAATGTTTGCTTTAGAAAATCACATTGGGAGAATTTTGGTTTGTAAATGAAAGCTGTTTCAGAGCTCTGTCCTATTTTGCTAAAGTTCAAAAAGGAAAGGATAAATTGTTCTAGTTTTAAGCCATTTCAACAGCTAATGGAACAGTACAAATGGAAAAGGCCCATGTTCCTGGAGCAGAAGGGTCTGAGTTACATTCCCAGTATAGCCTATGTGCAGATTACATGACAGCTGTGGCATCTGCATTTACACAGTCACAAATTATTTAAGAGACTGACAGTCATGCCACAGTTTGTGGTCTTCTCTGCCACCAATTGAACTAAAATATCTCAAAGGGAAAGGTTAATGCACTATACTACTGGGCTTGGCATCCATTTGAATATTGAAAAGTCTCTTCTGTACTAATGCATAAAAATCAGCCAAACTAAAGTACAGTAAAGAGCAGAAGACTGTTCCTGAGGTTGAATCCTGTAAATGTGTTAGTCTCTGTATTATTTGCCGTTTATCTATATACTCTGTTACTAGACATAAGGGAAAAAGAGGTCTCTTCTAAGTGTTTCTCCATTTTACTGTGAATGAGAGAGACATAGGTCTTGAAGGCGATACATAGCTGTCCTCTTTCCCCTCCTAGCTGGCCAAACAATCACATACATAAAAAATTCAGAAGGTGCAGTGAGAGTACAGGGTACTCTTTGCTTTTCTATGGAAGAGGAGATGACACTCCACCCTAGGTGGCATCATTTGCCTTCAGCTGAGGGGAGGGAGAAAAGGACTCTAGCAAGGCACTAAATTGGTAATGATCTCTCAGTTCTCTCTAATTCCTCCTACATTCAAGTAGTCACTGGGAAGTAAGAGGGTTTTTGTTTGTTTGCTTGTTTGTTTTTGACATAGGTCAGGCGATGTAGCACTGAGAGCTCCAATTTAATTATGAAGTGGCCTTCAAGCAACATCCTAAAGCCTTTATTTCTTCAGGAAATTTCTCAAGATGTATAACAGAATCACTCTAAATAGGATTTCATGAAGAAAACAGGGCGAATCATTCAAAGTGTAAAGAGTTGTATACACATTTAAAAGGACAACTGAATCTGTCCTTTCAGATCTCTACTTTCAATTAAAAGTGATGCTATTTTCTGTGGACAGTGTTCATATTAGCCATAGGTCTTTACCAATTACAGGTTATTTAGATACTGAGGACAGAGTACTGATAACTATTTTTAAAAGCACTTATTACTTTGGAGTGTAACTCAGGTTTTCAAAAAAAGTTAATGGGACTTAGGTTCATAGGAAATTAAGAGGGTTTGGGGAAAAAAATACCCTATATTTTTAAGAATATCTGTATATCTATTCTTCAAATAGAAATCTTTCTTATCTGTGTTTTACCATTGGAAAGGATCTTGACTGAAAAAGACCCATCTATAAATTGCCCCTTCTTTCTTCCTGCCTGTTTTCAGAGAATAGTCTTCAACCCTGGTCAAGATCCTGATTTCTCTGCCCAAACCTCATAACCTAAATAGATCTTAGAGGAATCCTAGCCCTTGTTTCTTGTAACAAAGTGAGATAGATATCTGTCCATCCGTCTGTCCCCCATTCCCATCCTGTCCCCCACCCCTCTTTACCCCACTCCCCCCATTCTGGACACAAATAATGTGAACTTCATTCTTAGCTCCCTAGAAACACATTTTTTGAATTAGATGTAAGCATAATATTGTTTATTGTTTGGATTCTAATTGCTTAAACTTGTTTTTAAAGCTGCTTTCTTTAGTAAGCAATTTAGCAAAAAAATGTTATGTTTCTTATGTAACTATTATAATGTAAGTAACTAAATTAACAAGCCATGAGGAGTACATGCATTAAAATATTTACTGTCTACAATTGCTTAATTCTTTTTGACTTAACAATGCAATATATTATTAAATGTACATATTTCATATGCTTTCTTGTTCTAGTTCTAGTATTTCAAACATTTTAATGATTGTTTTGCAAGGAATAAAAGTATACTCAATGAGAAAAATGAGATTAATATGATTCCAAATGAATTAAAATAATACTAATAAAAATATAGATTTTTTTTTATTAAAGTTATCATTTCCAGCTTGAAAATTGGTTGAAAAATTGGGAAGAACTGGAAAAGACAAAAAGCACCTCCTTATTACAAAGCTTATTTCTGATGCTCAAGAAAAGCATGAAAGATCAAAATGAGATTTTTTTTTTTGTCCTTTTTAAATTTTATTTTTAGATGCTACTATTAGTGCATCAGGATATGAAAAAGGAAAAGGCAGTTCTTTATACAAACAGGAACGAGCTGGGATTTCCAGGAAAAAAAAAAAAAGTAATAATTCTATTTCCAGTTGTGTGCTGACTCCTTCATCTATCTGTGTTTGAGAAATGAGATTCAAACAGTTACTTTCCAGGTCCCAGCATCGCAGGCTGATGCTGCAGTCCTTGGGTTTGTCTGTGTTTACCATGTGTCCTTCTGTTGTAACTGTTCTCTTTTAGACAAACATTACAGCACAATTTAAAGCTGGAATTCCTTAATCAAAATCACAAACAAGCACCTTAATCTTTTACTTGTGGAGTTAATCATCCATTTTCTGGCACAATGTTTGCCTTGCCAAGTGGACCATTTTCTTATAAAGGAGTATATGAGCACTGAGGACACAAAGGAGCTGCACAGCAACTCAGGTTCAAGTTGCTGGCCTGGATCCAACAAAACACAGATTTCAATCAGCACTTCTATGTTCTTGACAGTCAACATGTTGTCCAAGCTGGGATAAGTTGGGGTATATTGCGCATACTCTTTCTTATATCTTGACCAAAAACCCAACATTCCAGATATGCAAATATTGTCCAGCTGCAAGTTTTTCAAAGCCGATACTAAGAATGGGGAAAAATAAATACATAAATCAACAAATAAATTCTTGAACAACTCTTGCTGGAGTATTGATTTTCTACCTCTTACTGGCTGACCCTTGACAGTTGCATTACCAGAGAGCAGAGTGAGGGGGCTGCTCCACAAAGAGAGTCAAACCAGTGGATGTTTGTGATGTCCAGGCATACATGGCAGACTCATATTGATGGAACACCATCCAGCTGTGCCCAATGAAGAGAGCTGGGCAAGGCTGATGAGGAGAACAACCTCAGCTCAAAGATCACCAGGCCCAGGGTGAAGCCCTCAGTCAGGATGCCAGTGGGTCAGGATCAAGATCAACAAGGTGCAAGAGCTAGATGCAGTAAGAATGCAAGGCAAGGGCCTGAAAATAGTTAGATACCAAGTGAGACCTCCTGACAAGGTTCTTCAGCTGTGACCAAGACCCCACAGCTGTGCCATGTCAGAGCTGATTTAACAAAGGCAGTCAAAACCTATGAAGTGGAACAACCTGTGAGTGTACCCACGGCTCTGACAAATACATAGATTTCTGTATATTGCTAACATCCTAACACTGCAAGTGCATAAGAACTAGCAGAACATTGAATCCACACAGAGAAAAGCTGACACTGATGGGACTTCAGTTAAATACTGGAGGTGGCCTATATTAGTTTACAAATCCAATGTCTTATTAAATCAATATCTCAATTAAAAGTTAAATGAATAAATAAATAAAATGCAACAGCTAATTCAATGACTAGAGATATACATGTAGTTTCAAAGCACTAGCACTTTCTTCCACAGTCACTTATATTCGTATGGACTCTAATATCTAAGGTTCTGCTGTCAATTATTGAAGTAGAACTGAAAAAGAATTTCATCTCTGATCTTTCACACATCTACCCAACTTATCCCACTGGCATTTCCAAGACATGGAAAATCATTAATTGATTCTTAATTTGTGCATAGGGGTGAAATACTGTTCCTGGAGAATTTACTGGCAAAACTTCCATTAACTACAATGCATTCAAGATCTGCCCTCATGGATTAGCATGTCCATCAAGCTTTTGTAGCTTGCAAAGCTAGAAAACAATCAAAACCAAAAAATTTGCAATTGAAAAGCCTGCATTTCCACTGTGAGAAGTTTGTGAGAGAAAATATTTCTACTTGATGGATTTTTACTGAAGTAAGGATAATAAAAGAAGAGTACAATGACCTTAGGCTCTGGAAGAAGAAAGGCACTTCCAAAGGGCAATTCTGATTATTTTCTAGAGGGGCAACATTTCCACATAAATTATGTAAGGAACTTGGGACAACTTGACTCTCAAGTTAGGTATCCTGGTGAGAGTCTTAAAACTATATCAGACAAAACTGGACCTTGTACAAAATATCTGAAACATTCAACTATATTGACTATTTTGCATTCAGTCCTACATTCTCATCTTCAGCAACCCTTTAAGTGCCTTCCTGTCTATGAAAGCAAATGATCATATTTCCATTTCACAGTAGACATGAGAGAACACTGAAATCTGATGCACAAAATATTCTTATTTATTGGTAAGAGTTTAGAGAAATTTGGCTACAAGGAAGATGCAAATGACAGAGCTGAGGAAGTCCCTGTCATGTGATCTCCTTATTAATGCAGACTGCAGGAGACTTTACGCTGTATTTTTCAATAAAAAATGGGCACTTGTTAAAGCAGTGACTAAAATGTGGTATATAGGGTACCTTTGAGATACACAACATTTTAATAATGAACACCAGCCCCAATGTATAAATAATATGAATTTTTGCAATATGTATTATGTATTATGTATTATGGAGGAAAAAAAGGTTTCAAGGCAGCAGAAATATTTCTACAGGTCTCCCTGCTCATTTAAACAATCACATATTTCAAACCACTGTCTTTTAGCTCTCTTGATTTTAAAGAAAATCAGAATAGCACTGTGGAAATTGGAGTAAAATAGAAATTCATTTACATGGTTGCAATAAATATCTTGTGCCAATTTCTGAAGTATTAATGTTGTCTACAGTATGACGCTAGTTTTGTAGTTGCAGAAATGCAACAATAGGGGGCTTGTGAAATTTTAGGAGAAAAGGATTCTGCTTAAAAATTCTAGATGTGAACATGTGATCAGTCCTTTTATGGACAAAAGAGAGAGACTTTTTTGGTTTTGCATTCAATTTCTATGTGCATCTGCAGTTCACTCACATCCTCTGCAAACTCATCTGTGTAGTTTTTTATTTCCTTTAGGCACAGAATATGGAACACCATGGGAAAAAAAAATAAAAGTATATATATATAATAATAAAAAAATACACAACACTATTCTTGCTGAGAAGATCTATGATTTAAGGTCCTCTAAAGTCTTTTTAAAGTCAAAAGAAAATCCAGGTCAAAGCTAAGCTCAAAAATTAAAGAATGAAGACAACGGTGTATTAAATGGACCAATTTGAAATGTTCCATATCTTTAATTAAATTTTTACATGTAATGTTACAATCCAAAGATCCACCAGTACTTTTTTTCTGCTAATAGAAAAAGCTGAATTAGAAAACTAATTTAAGATGGGATCAGACATCTTGTCTTCAAAATAAATAAATAAATAAAAATCCCTACACTCATTTATGGAACACTTCAAAATAAGAATAAAAGAAAATGAATTAAAATGTATATATATCATCTGCTGTTCTTTCCATCATGAGAAAATTTTCAGGTAGCCAACTGTTTTGAAATAAAATTCCCTGCAGTTGCTATAGTGATGATAATAAAAGTTCCTGCCTCAATTTATGTGATAGAGGTTCCGAGCAGAACACTTGAAAAGGTAAGCTAATCATAATGAAGACACTCTTAGTCCTCATGCTCAGAGCAGCCTCCTTGAATTTAGTTCACTATTACAGGACTCTTCCATTGTTGTTATTTTATTTATTTTTTTTTAATATATGTACATTATCATAATCTTTCTCAATGTGGCAGTAACAAATTATTCAGCAGAGGCAGTACTACTCTTTTTCTAGGTTAAGTCAGTGGACAAAGGATACACAAGTTTGCTACAATAAACAGTGACTGAAAAAAGAAAGATATTTCTCTATTAGCTGTTTTTCCCATTACAAATCTTTGTTTTTCTAACCATATAATGACAGTATATTTTTGCTTCTATAGTACACATTGTTCAAGTCTCATTTTATCTCAGTGTTGATGCAAACTAAATAGCTTTAAAGCAGAGAGTTACCTGTCAAAATGGATGAGTCATCAAAGCAATGTTGAAGATAAAACATTATTGCTCAGATGTATGTTCTACTGTAATAATTTTGTAAAATAACATAATTTACTTTAAAACATTTGTGCAGCTAAAATAGCTTCCATGATAACTGGTTTAGAAGAAAAATATGCAAAATAGCTGACAAAAAAATAGAATGTCATGAAATACTATTTAGATAAATAAGATAAAACAGAAATATTAAATCTGCCAAAAACTAGGACTAATCATTGTGAAAATAATGTTTTAGCAAGGCACTTCTAAAAATACCCATTATTTTCAATCGTGATGTAATTATATATACATGCATGTTTCTGTGTGTGTGTATGTGTTTTGATGTCTATGTGTCAATAGACACATAGACATGTGTCTTAAATATGAGCTCCCCTCCTTCTGCTACTTTATTGCTTATGTATCATGCCTACCAATAAGAAAAAATAGTTGTTTAAAAAATATGAGCATTTGAAAAAACTAAAACAAAACTAAAAACATTACTAAAGACAAAATAAAGTCCAGCAACATATGATTTTTGATGTGCAAAGGCATAAACACTGTGATGAAAATATGTCATACAATAAGAGTTATCAAATAAAGAGCCTGCTAAAGTTAATGGCTGCGATTATCAGTAAGCTTTTAATTAATAACTTTCATTATTTTTAAAGTTCTTTACAGCTAGACTCCTAAGCAGCCAGTGCCCTGACAACAAAAGAGCAAAGCCAGTTATGATGATTTTTTCCTTGGCCTAAAATCCTTATCCTCTCTACAGCCACATTCTCAATAACAGCATATGTTCTTTGGCCAAATGTGTGAAGCCTTAATCTGACCAGTGACACTCAGGTCAGGAATACACATATGGTATGCCATACTGACTCAATTAACCATCCATCAATTTAATTGCATAGTATATCAGAAGATGTATTCCACTGTTCCTTACAGTTAGATATAAGCATGGAAATAGAAAAGAAAAAAGCAACAATTTTCTGATGTTTGTTTACTGTAATGGGAATACTAAGTAGAAACAACAATATATTTTATAATATATTTTTGTTCTTGAAAAAAATATTTTTGACAGCTCAACTGATCAAAAGTTGCTAGTTTTAGAAATGATACTTCTAATAAGCAAGCGTAGGTGAAAAGCACACCTTACAAGAAAATTACAGCGCTTCTACTGATTCTAATCACATTAATGTAAGGGTAAGGGAAAAAGAAGGTATATTATTTAAACATTATGTAAATTATGAAGAGAGTTAACACATTGCTAACTTATAAGTAGTGACATAGTTGAGTTGATTTATGCAATCACCCCAGACATCAAATCCTTCTGGAGTAATACACATGACAAAAAATGACAACATGGTGACAAGTCTTAAAAAGAAAAAAAAAAAAAAAAAGCAAAAAGCATAAGCATATATTTGAAGTATTCTAGAGTAAAAGCCTGAAATAATAGAAGTCAAACATACAGCCTTACAGCCTTCTAAACTGGAGTTTGCTCAAACCTGGCTTCAAGTTCTGCATGGTATCAGTATTATCTAAAAAACCCTCTTAAGTGTTTGCATTATTTTTATTTTGTTGTTTTTAAAACCAGACTTGGAAACACATGCCAACTCATGCTAAACATTTGGAATTTCACAATTATGGTTTTATCTATCTATTTATTTATTTATTTATTACCTTTGTCTGCAATTCTACTTTGTCACTGGCAGTAACCCTGATTGTCATTTTCCGTGTCTGTGGGAATCACAATCAATGTACAGATCAGTTGTCTGCATTAGGTCATAACACTTTTTTGTGTTCCTTTACTGTACACAAATCAGTGCCATATTGCTGAAATCATTTCTTTTCTCTCTCTCCTTTGTGTGTGGAAATTGTTTAATGTCTTTACAGACCAGCAGTTTTTGCCTAGAATTAAATCTTGCCTTTATGTTGTACCTCCTGTGGAAGATCAACTTATTGGAGTATTTTCCTTCTTGTTATCCCTGAATATATAACAGCTTTCCATAATCACTTATTTCTACAAAGAAACAGGAGTATATTGCTGTTAGACATTTAAACACCCACAAACTCTAGAATATGTCACATATAAAAGTTCAGCAGCAGTAGCGTTAAAGCACTTCTTAACAACACTTTGAAAAGAGACTGGAAAAGTTGCTTCTAAGAGCTGCACTCTGGTGTATTTTTTGAGCAAAAGCATAAGCTTTGTTATATAATATTTTTAGATCTATGATTCTTTACAAGATTGAGGAAAATAACAGCCCTTGTTGAATGAAAACAAAACAAAACAAAAACAACAACAAAAGAAAAATAAATAATAACTAAAATACAGAGATAGTGGAAGCTACCACTTTTTATTAGACTTATCAGAAAATTAGTTACTTGTTTTCATGTTTTTAATACAATTTTTAAATTTATCTGATAGGTCTACTCCATAATAAATTATGTGAAGTTTCTGTTTGTCCTCCAAATTTCCTTGAAATTCTGAGTATTTTTTATTCATTATATTTTCCATCTTTCTGTACAGTGTTTTGATAGAGAAATTTCTCTAGAGAATTTGTCTCCTGAGTTGGCCCTTAGAGAGCAGAACATTAATTATTGCTTCTTGAGTATCCAAGCAGGGATGTATTCATAGAAATAGAAATGACAACATTTGATTTTATCAATAACTGGACATAACTGCAAGTGTGTGTCAGTGTTATGCAGCTTCCTCCAGTTCCCTACATGTGACGTATGTCTTGGTTTCTTGTAACTCTTCTCTCCACTACACTACAGACGTAGTAGTAGGCCACTACAGAGGTTTCTTCCTTGCTCTGATCTTTCATGCACAGCCTTGCCTATTGGGATGATCTAAGATCCATCTGGTCTGAGCTGCAACACCAGAGCAATGTTACCAGGAATTAGACTGGTAGTATGCTGCAATGGACTCTATGGTTCAGGCTTCCCCACTAAAGAAATCCTATTAAAAGATGCAGCCCAGCCACAGCCACATGAAAAAAGTCATGTTTTTGTCCCTCAAAAAGGTCTTATACATCTGAAAACAAATAATTACATTGTAAAAGTAACTGGCCTTGTTCTCATGTATTTGGGGAATCTGAGGCAGGGTATTGAGAAATTTCCTTTTAAATTTATGTTTCTTTAAAGAGGTTTACAGACTGCATTGCAGTCACAGCATTTAAGATTGAACGTTTGTCCCTGAAAGTGTAACGTGTTTAATCAAGGAACAGAGAACATAGTCTGGTACTGAAGATTTTAACTCACATCTGTCAGTAAATTGAAAAGGCTCCATCTCTCTGTGCTTCCTCCTTCTGAGGTGACTGTCCTCATCATAGTCATGGTTGAATAGGACACATATTAGCTCTGGTTACAGTCTGCAACTGGGACTCAACCTGAATGGAAATCAGCCCAGGCTTACTTCTAGCTAGTGACTCCAGCAGTTTAGAAGATGTTGTAGGGTATCTGTGAGTCAGAAGCAGTAACTTATAAGGGAGACTGTAGCAGCAAATGACAAGGGATCCAGGGATCCTATTTTATCAAGCCTACTATTAATTCCTAGAGGAATTAATAACGTCTGTTGATTCTCACTCACCTAGTAGCCAAATTAATATTTTAAAACAAAAATATCTAAGAAATTCAGAGTCTCTAATTTTTATGCATGAAACATCTGTTTTCTGAAACAAACATATTGTAAAAATCACAAATTATTCGTGGCCAGCACAAGAGCAAAAAACGAATATCCTCTTCACAAGAATTATTATTTCAATTTGTTTCCCTTATTTTATTGCTTTTCTGATTATAATATAGCTTGTGGATATAATTACCCAGGATATATTTGTAAAGTTATAAAAAATTGAAATTACTATAATAGTAAAAGTTTGTATTATTAATCCATGATTGACACACTAATTGATAGTTTCCACACATCCCAAAATATCAGTATAGAGAATCTAATTTCTGAAATCCAGTTAGATATTGAGCCAATTTTCTGACAAAGCCACCAACCTTTTGTTTCTTTCTCCATGAAACACGTATGAGTGTTTCTCCATGAAACACGTATGACTGAGACAGTAGTTGTATATCCTTAAAATCACAGCATAGATAAGACTCTAAGCTAAGTCACTCTTTTCTCTCAAAAACTGTAGTGCCACCTAACCTGTGAAGCTCCTCCATTACAGCCTCTGATGTCGAAGGATCTGCTTTAAGACAGAAAACCCAAACCCAGTTCTTGCCATATCAAACCATTGGATTGCGATCTCTACTTTAAACCATACAATAAAACAACCTTGTCTTTGCACTAATATATGTACTAGTATCAGGAGGATGCGACAGTTATATATACTGCTTTAGAATTCCCCACTCCAGTTTTGTAATGTGGCAGCTGACTAAAATGTACAATAAGTGTATTGTGTGTTTTAAGTCAAAATATACTTTTACAAAACCCAGAAATAGTATTTTAAGATTTCATTTGGAAAAAAGGAATTGTAGTGAAAGGACACGGGAAGACACTAGAGAACATTAATGTGGTTATAAATTAGAATAGCTAATTCTAACAGATCAAGCTGCTCCACAGATAAGGGATGCTTATAATCTAGTTTATAACAAGGCCCTAATCAAAAAGAATCCAAGAAAAAGAGGCAAACAAACATGCTCTGCAGATATTCTCATAAGATCACTCTAAATAACAAATAACTCATACACACACAAAGCAGCTCCTTTTTATTATTATTATTATTATTTATTTATTTTTTTAGTTTTGCTTGGCTCTGGGCTTCTTATTTTAAAGAAAAGAATGATGTATTAAAAACAAGCAAGACTGGATAAATGAGATCTGATGTTTATTCATTAACCATTATGACAATTAAAAAAAAAAATCATATAGCAAACAAAACTTAATTACTTTAGAAAGATATAAAATCTGCAGATACAGTATATAATGCTAAATAATAATCACCAGCAAGACATCTCATTATTATTGGTTTTGCGTTTGATATGGGTTTGGCCCAAGGCAAAGCCCAGGGCTTTATTTATTTAAAAGGGTATAAAAACAAGGCAATATGCATGTTTCATATTAAATATTGCGATGCCATTACACTATGTGAAATGCAATAAGAGAGAAACATTGTGAAGCATCAAGGAGAATTTAAAAATTTATATTTTGTTGTGCTTTTGCTCAGACATAGTCAGATGTTCTGAGGGATTATGGGAATAAAAATAGCCACTACAGTGTGGTAAATTATTATAATCTCACAGCGAAACTGAATACATACTCACTCTACATCTATAGTTTAATCTGATCTTGCTGTTATCTGTTATTTTTTTAATTGCACACCCTGATGAGTTTAAGTCAACATATTTCCTTACTGCTTCTTCTGCTTGTCAGATGTAGTTGGATTGATAAAATGCAAATGAACAAATCATTAACGAGTACTGGTTATGAATCTCTCAGGCAGTTCAGGACCCTATCAAATCCTGCACCTATTACTTTGTGTGATTGATGTACTATTGTAAGTGATTGTTCCTGATCTTATTAAATCTTATTGATTTTTTCCCAGTTTCTATTTTATGCAGGACCAGGCTTGGACTATTATGAATGTTGCTGAACACTGTTAATCAAGCTTACACAGCTATTTTGATAGCAAACAATTAGAACTCTGAAGCAATACCTTGCAATTAGCTTCAGGGATATGGACCTCAGCACCATAATAATGAAAGAGACCTTCTCCTTCAAGCAAGGTAATGAGATTTACAATTATGACCCCAAATAACCTTTGAGAAATAACCAATCTGCACACATAGGTGTGTTTATCAATAATTTGTACCTTTTTTGTGAAAATGTATTTTTTTCTTTATATGTGAATCATTGTTTCTATTCAAATAAAGTATATGAAATCTTATAAAAATGACAAATATGTTAATTGCGAATCGTGTATAATTTGATTCTACTGGAGGGTTCTACAGAAAGATATTAATCAATAACATTTGCGTTTTGTGTTAAAAATAACCCTAAAAACTTGTGATAAAATATTAACACATTAATTGTGTCTGTTATTCACAAAAATGTTTATTTACATGCTTTGTTAATATGCATATTAGGTACACTATATACACATTATATAAAAGGCACAGACATCCATGAACATGTACATACTTATAAATTCACTGTGTTTTTGTTTGTTTGAGTAAAAATAAAAGTTCTCCTGATTAAACTGAGCAAATGCATTATTATCATGATTTTTGGAATTGTAATAGCACACTGCTATTACAGGGCCAAATTTGTTGAATGCAAATGATGTAAAATTAATATATAAATAACATACAATGAAAATTTTGCCTAGAAAGTGAACTAAAGTATTGCCAAGTTTCTTAATTTTAAGTATTCATTTTTTACTGATGCAGGATAAACTATTTTTTGCTGATCATTTAGTATGTCTATAAACTCTTTTATCTACATATCACATTGCACTTGGAGATTAGCTCAAAAAGTTTTGTTAGTTAACATGCTTGCTAATTTCTACAGTATTTGTTGTTGTTAAAAAGAAAATAACTTCTTTATAATTTTTACATAAAGAATGAAATGTCTTGAGAATTATGGATTAAATATGTTTGAGTTTTTGATCAATCCCTATAAAATTCTTTTTTTTTTTTTTTTTGTTTGTTTCTGTGTATTTAAATGGAATGAAGGCTATTGTACTTTGATTTAGCTGACAAAATGATGTGCATCAGGCCCATATGCAGGAAAGAACAATTTTCAAATGTGGAAAGTTCATCATTCTTACCATTATTTTCATTATTATTGTTAATATTATTGATAATTATTTGAAAAAGTTTCTGCTGCATCCAGCATTTTCAGTAGGATGTAAGTGAGGTGCTGAGCACACCTTCAGATCTGAAGTACTCCCTTCTTCTTGCCCCCTGTATCCAAATCTTCAAGTCTCCTGTAAACCCTGTTTCTGAGAGCCCCTGAACAGTACATGGATTCCACAAACTTGGACTAAAAGTTATGAATGTTTGGAGATCTGCAATTGAAAAAGAGAATGTTGAGGATGATCACTTTTTAGTCAATATGTTAAGGCAGGTTCTGGGCAGGACTCTAAGTGGATAAGGGGGAGCATGAAGAAAGAATAGTATTTCTTGGTAATGTCACTTTAAAATATGCCTACTTTAATGTAGTGTCAAAGTAGAGGCAGGATTATGTTTTAAAGCACAGGATTATCAAGATAAACTCTTCTTAACCCACTGAATATGTGTGGGAAGCTCATTCAGGGAAGCAGAATCTATGTGTCTATGGTTATATTTAATCATACCCTCACAATGAAACTTCAGAAAGCTGGAGGAAATTCCTGTGTATTCAAGCAGAGTTGAAAGAGTTAAATATGAGAGTTTAGCAAACCTGATGAGATTTTTAAAAAGGTACTTAAGTTAATCCACCTCTTGAGTTCTTCCTGTTTCTCTTTTCTATGAGAATAACCAATAAATATGAGTTATTTTAGTGTCAATTTCAATTTTTATCTAATAAATATACATTCCTCGATGGGTGTAATGGTTAATGAAATGCACATAATATGTAAAATCTATAAAAATGTTGTAGTTATACATTACTTTCTGACTGTTGTACAACCTTTGTAAACAAAGTATAGTATATCAACTTTCTTGTGACAATAAGCAGATCTGTCATCTTGGGGACAGCTAAATGAATTATTTAATCAATAACAGACTACATCTCTGATGATAAGACAAGCTCAGACAAATTAAAAAGTGAAGCAGGTATAGCGTGTCACAAACAAGATACACAGGTAGTGTAACATACATTTAATATTAAGTAGAACATTAAAAAAAAAAAAAAAAAAAAAAAAAAAGACAGACCAAAACAAAAAAATTACATATAGAGCCAAAGTTAGGCTTTTTCTACCTGTCTTGAAACAGGAAGATAACTTTTAAAAATCAAACTACTAGAAAAAAAAAAAGATACTTAAAAATACTTAATGAATTGATAAATGTAATAGTTTTCAGAAGTGTTTTGTACATATAGATCAGTAGGGAGGCAGCCTACACAAAGACTGTCTCTGGAATGGTGTGATATACTTTACTGACATGATAAAAAGCTGCATAGATGTGTGTTTGTTCATGGAGGAATGTAGTTAAATGTCTGATTTTAATTAAACTGCAAAGTATTCCCTCTACTTTTAGGCAAAATTCTGGGCAATTTGCATAACTGATATTTTCCTCAGTTCCTTCTTCAATTTGGAAAGTCAATACCAGTCCAACTCATTAATGCAGGTAAATTATTTTCAGACCTTTAGACACGAGATGGTACAGAACTGTCCTCTTACTGTTATCAGAACCATCTTTTGTGAACAGTATCTGAAACAATGAGTATGAAGGTGTAGATATAAAAAACAAGAACAAATTTAACGGTGACTACTGAAACATCAGTGAATATGCGGAAGGAACGAAGGAAGGAAGGAAGGAAGGAAGGAAGGAAGGAAGGAAGGAAGGAAGGAAGGAAGGAAGGAAGGAAGGAAGGAAACTAAAAAAAAACAACCAAAAATATTTTAAAAAATCATAATATTTTGAATTGTACATTTGTTCCAAATTTGTAACTTTTGATAAAGAAGACCAACACATTAAAATCGGGGACTTTTATCTACTTTTTATCCCTTTTAACATAATACTTTATAACATAGTAAATTACATCTTTCAAATTAGGAAATAAAAAAAAAAAGATTACTGAATGTTTCTATCTCTATTAGTATGTTTGTTCTCTACAACACATGACAATGTTGTTGTAATATCTTTTATTTTTCCCAATATGCATGAATGTCTCACCTTGTGTGCTGCCTATCTGGATATGCCTGCACACATTGTAAACATCCACAATGCTCTACCAAAGACAGTATGTGCAAGCTTGCAAGCTGTATAACAAACAAGCCCAGTCTCAAAGTTCTCCAGTCTGTTCTTAGAATACATCATATACCTGTGCATTACATATGTACTTTGCCCAAGTGTGAATAAGATCTTTGTGAATGGCTAAACTGGGTTAGATCTTGTCCTGTTTTTGAATTTTATGCAAACCTAAGGAAAAAATAAAAAATAAATGTAAGGCAATCATGCAGTGGTAATTTGCCCAGAGCCCAGAAATTTGCTGGAGGTTTTACGTACATCTGTGTAAAAAAAAAAAAAAAAAAAAAAAAAAAGAATTATACAGTAATATTTAATTTTTAACTTCTAGAATCACGAACAAACAATTTTTCCCCTTTCATTAAAATTTTAAATACAGTTTTAAAAAACTTTAGAAATCTATACAGATCCTTGTGGTTTCCATGTCCACAGTTTCTTCACAAGTTTACATTATTTTTAAGTGTTTGGTAGTCCTAAAATTGTATAAAACAGAGACAGACTCTCTGTTTTAAAACTAAATGGCAAACAGGATATCCAGAGCAGCTGTATCTGCAATTTTTAAAAGTTTCCAGCTCTCTTTCCAATAAATATTCATCTTATAATTAAAAATTCAACTCCAACAATTTACTTCATTTTTTTCCCCTCTTTATAATGTTCTCAGTTATTTTAAATGTCTAAAATCCTTTTTAAGCAAAGGAAAAAACTCTCTTCACATTTCTTCTTCTCTTCCTTAGCTTCTTCATGCAATATGCATAAATCTCATAGTAATAAGTCTAGAATAATATAAATGCATAGTGATATGAACATTTAGTGTAGCTATAAAGATTAAGTGCTAGTTTGCAAGATTAATTTGGAAACACATAGGCAGTACAAAACATTGAATCAAATAAGAATTTTGTGATAGAGGACAAAAATAGATAACAATTTGCTTCTGTCCTGTATATATATATGTATTAATATAGGGTAATTTTATCTATAAGCCTTTGAATGCTAGTGGTAGTGATGCATCTCATTGCTGCCATTGGATTCATAACAGCAAATTCCAATTCATCAAAGCAAAGGCCTCTGCATTGCACATCAGTCATGATAAGTCTCCAGTAACAGTGTATCATCTCCAAGTTGCATGCATTAAAGCATTAAAGACATACGCATCAAAGTGCAATATCACACTTCAGAAGTTGTGTTTCACGTTGGAGCTTAGTGTTTCTGAAGAACTGTTTTTGTCTTTGTGCGTTTCTGTACATTTTATTTCCTATTCTTTTGTAATCCTTTTAGGACAGTCATGTCACTCAGGTATTTATCTGTGTGGTGGAGATACCATTTGCACAAATACTGATCTCACATCTGAGGTAACTCCCACACCATGACACTTATTCATATAACTTATGTCAACACTGCCTGTACTCAGGTCTTAAGCCCTCTGAAAAGAAGTGTGTAGTTGGGGCAATTATAATGAAAAGGAGTGACTTGAAATAAAATCATCCACCCATGAAGACTCAATTCATAGCTTTAGGATGGCCAGGTGCAGCTCTTTTTTTCAGTTTAATTTGCAGCAAGTAGCAATTTTGGCTTCATTTTATATGTTTTACATGTCATATGACAGGGTATAAGATAAAAACAGAAAAAAAAAAATCAACAAAACACTAGTGCATGGGAATTTCGAAAAAAAAAAAAAATCAAACCTCAAACAAAACCAAGATCCTTTGCTTAGTGTTCATGTACATAAAGCAATCAGTTTCTTCTCATGATGGGTGTTCCACAAGGTAGTGCATTATCTCCATTGATAATCATATTTTTGTGGGACATCTATAAACAGATCTGATACACTCTTTTCTATTCCTTGCAAAAAAAAATAATTCATTTCCATTTTGAACAGCTTTCTCAAACCTCACTGCTCATAGTGTCCTCAGTGCCCATTGTAAACTATTACAGCTAGAGTCTCTTCTTGCTCTTGATTCATGGCTACTCACATTTTACCAGCATGAGTACTTTATCCACGCTCATTAAATAACTTATTTAACATTAAATAACTTTGCTCTTATGTGCAGATTTGCAGATGTGCAGATTTGGTTTGTTTAAGCCTAGCCGTTTCCCGTTAACTTCCCTCACAGTATAATCCATGCCAAGGGAACACTTTTTTTTTTTTTTTTGTTCCTTTCTCTATACCAGAAGAGGTTACTCAAAAATGCTAAGTACTTAAAGGCTTCTGGAATCCAGGCTGGCCTGCAATATAGAAAGCACTTAATAATGATTAAAAAACAGCATTTGCTGGGTTATATTACCAGAAAATAAAGATGGTATGATCTGAATTTTCCTGTTTTCCTATTCCTTTTCCTAATTTTAGAAAAAAAAAAATCCACTAATTAGGATAGTTTCCAGTTTAGAAAGTTTTGTGCTTCACAGGTTAGAAGACAAGAAGCATGGAATCATATCTGCCCCAATATACCTCATAAAGAAAAGTGAGCAATTTCAGTCTATTGAGTGCCCATCATCAGGGACATTGTACTCTCTTTTGTTTCTAATTGCATAGCTCAGGTTCCCTTCTACATTTCTGAATTGTCTTTCATAACATTTGCTGTTCGTATTCTCTTCCTCCTTTACACTTCAATATCTGAAAGTTCCCCCTCTTTCTAGTTTCCTCTCACAGACCAGAGCACATGCTGCCATACTTATCCTATTTGTTTAAAACAGGACATGCATTGGAATTCAGGTGCTATATGATGATAGCTTTGCACAAATTTGCATAATTTGCATAAATAAAATAGATTAGTAGCAAATATTGCATTTTTTTCCAGCATTATGGGGATGCTAAGTAGGAAATTTGGCTCCCACATATGAAGCCCAAGAGTCAGAGAACTAGTTACGCCACTTTGTTACTGGTAGTGGATTTTTAAAGTCTCAGACAACTTTTGATTTTATGAATGGAAAAAATTTAGTTTACATAACTGATACTAGAATAGACAAAACAAAGGCACACCATATAATGCCGTATTAATAGACAGGAGTACTCTGAATCTGAGGTTTGACTAATTTGGTTTCCTGTTTGAATGGAAATGTTTCCTCATTAGAATTATAAGGAAGGTAGAGCAAAACCACTTTAAACACCTAAAGTTATACTTACTGCTCTTTTCTGGAAGGGAGTAGGTATTTCTTTAATAAATATGCTGAGTACAGCACAGTGTTCCATTCCTATAAATTAAATGCTGTAAGAAGCTGGAGGGCTTCTCTCCTGAGATTTTTAATAAATATCCGCAGGTCTGAATTTTCTTATTTATTTTTAATTAAGGTAACATTACAAAAAATGAAGTAAAAATACAAAGAAGGGAACAAAGCTTTTCACATATGTAGCTAAAAAAAAAAAAAAAAAAAAAAAAAAAGAAAAAAGTGACATTGCTCATTGTTTCTCTAAACTCTGAAATAAATTATTTACCTTTGTATCCAACCTAACCAGGCCACACATATTTCTATATGGAGTTTATATTCAATTTGAAGAGATTGCTCAGTTCAGAAATGAATGACCTGCACATTTTTCTAGGGATGTAGGAAAGCATTACGGCCTTTACACAAGAGAAAGATCCTTTTTCAAAATATTCTACAACAAACATTCTTATGTCCTAATGTAGAGAGGTATAATTGCTCCAAGGTTAGTTGCATATTGTTGACAGTCTTCAAATGTAACTGTGCTATGATGATGGTTAATGTTACAAGTTCAGGAACTATGTACAGGCAGAGATACAAAAGCAAACAAACTGAGGAAGGATGACAGTTGGTACTGGCAAAATTAAAAAAGTCACAGCTTCATGATACTTTGAGTAATGGGGGATTTAGAAGGAAAACAGTGCTGATCAAACCACAATAAACAAATACAAATGCTTTCATGGCAAGACTAGATACTTTCTCGTGCCTTAGAATTAAAAATATCCAATTTTCTTTAAAAGTAATTAAGTGCATCTGCTGTGTCAATATCCTTATCTTGGAAATCTTAAAAACTAGTCTTTCATCACATTTTCTGAAGGAACTATCAGAGGAGATTGGAAAATGGCAAGTGTTTATTGTTTAATTGAAAACTATGTAATCAAAGCTTGATTCAGTGCTACTCACAATCACTTGTGGCATTTTATAAATTTGAAATTGTGAATGATATTTCTAGTTAAGTGGGAAAGTATTTCACTTAGAGAAAGTGTTATCATGTGGTGACATGAAAAAAGTTCCCTCCATTTCCCCTTTCCATTTTCCTCATTCATATTGTATTGGGTGTGTCTGGGATGGAGTCACCTTTCCCTGCAGCAGCCCACACAGTGCTGTGCTCTGCACTCATAGCTGGAACAGCGCTGGTATCACTCCAGTGTTGTGTCTATTGCTGCATAGTGCTGGCACAGCATCAGGACTCCTTCCAAGCACCCCAGAGCCAGCAGGCTGGGGGTGGGTAAGTGATGGGGAGGGGACAACCAACCAAAGTGATATTCCATAACACCTGATGTGACACTCAGCAATAAAATGGGGGCTCTCGGAGGGGGGGCTGTCCTCCTAAATAACTGCGATGCATTTTGAGGCCCTGCTTCCCAGAACATGGCTGAACATTGCTCGTTGATGGGAAGTAAAGAATAATTTTCTTCCTTCTCTCTGCTTCTTCGTGGCCTTGTTTCTTTTGTTTCATTTTCTCCCCATTCCCTTTCCCTTTAATTAAACCATTCTCACCTCAAACCTTGAGCTCTTTGTGTTGTATTTTCTCTCCCTTCCTTTTTGAGGAGAAAGAGTGAGAGAGCAGTTGTGGTGGAGCTCGGTTACTCACCCGAGTAAAACCACCACACTTATATGAAAGGTTAATTCTTTTGCATCTTTAGTCTCATTTCAGAGTGTATTTTCAAAAGTCACCAGTGACCTGGAAAGATCTGCAATAGAACTAGCCACTTTTAAGATTAGAGAGGGAATAGTAATAATAAATGAAATAATTGAAGATTTTTTTCATGCATGTAGGGGATTTATCAAAAAAAAAAAAAAAGTTTTGATTTTCCAGAAGGTATGGAAGATATCTTCTGAAAGATACAGACAATAAAGCAAGGATATGCTCATAATATTATTTCAATGTAGTAATTACACTGTCTAGTAAGGGGGAGAGCTGTCCATCATATATTAAATACCTCATGCTTAACTCATAATGTAACTCTGTTCTCTGTCCTCCTAGTGAGATCTTAGCTGTCTGCTAAGAGAACCAAGCCATAAGGCATAATCCAGCTCCAAGCCCCTAAGTCCCTTAAGACCTTTCTGCCATTTGCTTTTTTTTTTTTGTTTGTTTGTTTCTCTATGTAGGTGTTGAAGAGGTTAATGGTGCCTGATGTATCAGCAAATTTCAAAGTATCATGAATTGGAAGAGGGAAGCGAAGTGCATATCCTAACATTTCTGAAATGCCTTAATATCTAAATGAAGGCCACACTTTCTGGGTATGTCTAATATATGATTAGAACCAAAACTGGTCCAGAAGAGTATCTCTAAAGAGAATAGAAAAGACCATGAATAACTAAAGTAACAAACTAAATGAAACGAAACAAAAACAAAAACAAACAAACAAACAAACAAACAAAAAGAAACACTAAATAACTAATTTAAGTAAACAGGTATTTTCTGTGACCCTGGAATATTATATAATAAAGAAGAGGGAGATTTGAGAGTGTGGCCATGGGGGTCGGCAAGCCCCGTGGTTAATGATAACATTAGACTCTTAACGATGAGGCCATCAGGAATGTAAAAGAGTTTAGAGGGAACAAAGAAGGGTGATTCAGGAGACTCCATGCAGTCTCAGGTTGCTTGTTCTCCAGCCTTTAAGGCATGGAAGTTTTTGGGTGTTTGCTGTTGCTGATACATGCAAAGTTGTTTGACCAATGAAAAGTTGTTTTGAAAAGAACTGCTGTGGGCAGAAGGGTATAAGAGGGGAGCCTGTCCTCGAAATGAAAAAAAAAAGGCAACACGATGAACTTATGTCATCAATAAAGAAGCAGGAAAAGGAATGAATAGGGACCGGCTAACAGAACAGAGACCAGGACGGGAACAGGCACATTGATTGCCTCATGAAGTTAGGTTCGGCCAAACTCAGCAAACCGCTCAGAGAAGCTTGTACTGAAAATCGCTGGAAATAGGCTCACCGGAACTGGAAAAATGCTCAAGCTGAGAGAAGCGGACCTGCGCACACAACTGCCCCTCGCTGGTAAGCAGTTGCGCATTATGGGGAATCATACGTCCTTAGGAACAAAGACTGTCCTGGTAACCTTACAGCTTATTCTCCTTATTAACAATCAGACAGATTATGATCCTGAACTATGAGGACAAATTGAGGTCAAAGTGTGGGACTCTGCAACTAAAAACGACAAGGTTGCCGTGGGATTGCTCAGCACCTGGCAAGCAGTCTCTGAGGCCTTAAAGAGCCATGTGGGACCACAGTCAGAAACGTCTAGCTTGCCAGATAGTGAGGGAGCTGCGGGCTCCTTTACTGATCCGACTGCTACGCCGTGGGCCCCTCTGCTGCTACAGCCATCGAAGGCTTTTGCTGTTACGCCCCCTGGTGACCTGGACATGCCTTTTGACCCAGGCCCTAATGGCCTTGAAAAGGAGATGGATTTTCTTAGATCTGGGAAGAAAGCGATATATAAGGCCCGAAGGCCGAGTTGCTTGACAACTTAAAGCAGACATATTGTTCAAAAGGAATGGAAAATGGAGACTTGTTTGTCATCAAGAAAAGGAATGGAAAATGGAGACTGTTAAGTCATGGAACTTAAAGGATTGTTTGTTACCTTTTCTGATTTTACATATGTATAGGCATACTCGGGTTTAGTATGGAAAAGCAATGTTCAATGTTCTGTATATTTAGAAAGTTTGATATTCGTGTGTGCATGTTGGTGGAGCGTAGACTCCCTGCACACCCAGCACTGTTTACTTGCCTTTTATACCTTTTATAAATATTTCTTTTATAAATATTACTAAATTCAGATTGAGTTGAGACTTCATTTATAATAAATAAATTCTAAAATCAAGAAGTGCTGAGAGGCACGGTACAGAACATTAACATCATCAATATACGGCCCTGTTTTTCTCTGTTGCCAAATTTTGTTGCCAGATTTTTGTTTATTCCCCAAATACTGTTTCAATGCCCTGAAAATAAAGCCTAAGTATTTTCAGCGGATAATTGAGCCATGTGTGTATTTTAGGACAAATATTGGGAAAAGTAATGTTCAATACCAATGTCTATACCACTTAAACAATGAAAGCATCAGGTAAGTAACAACATTTGGACAGCAAGTCAATATGACTATGAAAGGTCTCCAATAATGAGCAAACTCCAACCAATACACTGTTTGAGTATTTGGCCTTCCTATTGACAAAGGTTGCTTTCAATCACACTGCATCTATTACCATATCAATCATCACTCTAAATGAATACAACATGATCATTGACGAAGACATCACTTAAGAAGAGAAACTAAAGGTTCTATAAAAGTAAATAATGAAACTTTGGTTGCTCACAGCATGAATATTAGACCCAATCCTTAAGCATTCTTATTTTGTAAAGAAAAAAAAAAATAAATGGAAGGTAAAAACGGTAACTATTTCTTTTTCAGGAACTTAAATTATATGGAAATTGATATCTCATTCTTAATTATTAAATATAATGCAATCCAGTACTTTGTTTGCTATACAAATTAAGATATGGAATTGAACTGATGAAAATGATTTACGTGCAGGATTAAAATATTGGCAGCTTTATAGAGTGAAATGTCACTATACTGCTGTACCTTCAAGTTTTACATTTCCTCCTTTGAATCCCTGTCAGACCTCATGAACACTGGAGACTTTAATCAATGTTTGCAGTAGCCATAACTCTGGATATTTTACCTGTGTAATAATCCAAATTCTGTTTAGTACAAGTTAAAAGCAAAAACAACAAACATGTATATTGCAATTGGAAGGTTACATTTTAAATTACATTAAAATTACATTCTAACACATTTCTGTTTCCTATCTCTTCCTGTAAGCAACCAGTACTTAACAGTAGCTCAATGTACCCCAAGACAAACAAATTGTATTTAGAATGATTCAAAGGTCATAAAATTCAAAGATTTATGAGTTCATGCATTTGTATCACTTTTTAATTTATATGATACAAAACACTTATGAAATCAGTATTTTATTTTCTTTATGTACTCCAAACTTTTTTTTCCCTGTATTTTTTTGTAGATAATATCAAAAATTATATCCAGATAGGAAAGGGAAAAAAATCATCCTGGCTTGCTCCCCTTTTAAAACAATTTTGTGGAAGCTAAAACAAATTCAGGAGCGAGGAAAAAAGGACAGGGGCATCATATGAAGTTTAAAAATTTAAATAGATAAATCATGTAGATTTATATAAAGGTTGTCTAACAATTAGTTTCAAAGTTTCAAATCAAAGCCACTAGTACAATTAATTTAATAGAAAACCAGAAAACTTTATAGAAAAGGAAACAAAAACAAAAAGAAACAACACAAAAAAAGAAACAAAACCACAACATATTTTAATGTAATGTCATAAAGAAGAGAACAAAGACTAAGATAAACTAGAAAACAGTTAGAAACAATTAGTCTTAAAAACAATTTGATCACCTTTATTTATTTGAATAAACAAAGTTAGATTTTATGCTAAATGTCCAAATGCAATTAAATTATAAAGTAGTCCTAATATTATTAAATTATAAACCATTTCAATAACATAAGAAGAAAAGGATAAAAATATTAATTTTGCTTTAAAATTTCCTAAATTATACATAGAACTTAACCTTCATGTACATATATAAAGCGGGGCATTGCAAGAGATAGTTTATGAATTTTATGAAGTTTTTTTGTATTTGAAAATACAAAAAAAAAAAAACAACCCACAGATTTTATCAATGACATTCTTGGTAGCATTATCCCTTCAGCACTGAACTATATTTATTAAATATCTATTGTATTAAGTGCTACTCTGCCTACATCAATGCTATAAGCATATAGAAATCTAAGAATATACAAAGTGATCTGATACACTTAGTCAATCCCTTTGCTGCTAAAACACTGCAGGAAAGCTTGATTTTTCCAGCAGGTATATCCGGCTATATCAAAAGTTTTATCCACGTGTGCAAGATAGCCAATTTCAGAGCACTGGAAGTAGTTTGCTTAACTGTCTCCAATTCTATGCCTAAACACAGTGGCAGTTTTATAATATAAAACATATGCAGCACTTCAAAAAGTTTCATTAAGCTAACCTCTGTTATGAAGGTAATTTACATTTATTGTATTTCAAGGCATTGCATTTGCCAAACAAGAATTAAGTGTTTTAGGCAAACATGATTTAAAAGCTGCAATTTTTACCCCAACTTGATTTTCATTTTTTTTCATAACCATCATTCAACAAGGCAAAGTGTGCAGAAGCAAGAATGCATCTCCCCTTACCATGGTCCTTGTGTCAATTTGCAATAGGCAAACTAGCACTGAACATTTCCCCTTTTTCCTCCATAATCAGACACAGCCAAAAGGCAGTTCTTTGAGTTTCAGCACTAGGGTACTGTTTTATTCAGCCTTAAAGTTTAAGTCAAATTAAGCTAAATCTAGTTCAGAATCTTTAATCTGCATTTTATCATGATTCATGTGAGAGCTGCTATTCCCCATGGATTTCCTATCAATTACTCTGTTTAGCTGTATAAGATATCTCGAACAAAACCTCCTTCCCAATATATTTGTGTAGGTAGTGCAGGTCCCATCCAGAGTTGAGAAGACAAACAACAACAACAGCAGTGATGTCAAAAATGATGACTTACCTCCATATTACAGATGGACAGATTGGAGATGAAGGATGCATTTATTGACTCCATTGTTCTATGTGATGTATATAGTGTACCAACACTGCTTTTTTTTCCATAAAACGTGCATAAATGGAGCTGGGATTATAAAACCTAGGGCAAAACTACAAAGCATGTGCTTTCCTGTGACCCAAGATGAAACAGCCTAAAGCAAAATCACTGCTTACAGCTCCACTGCTTTCTTTTGACAGAAGGTATGGACTTTAGTTTTCAATACTACACTAGAGTTTGCATCAGGGGAAATAAATAATTTATCTTTCAATACAAGATTTTTAATTTAATGGAGGCTTACTTATATCATTTCCATAAAGTTTACAAGCACTGGCACATAAATCATGAAGATAAGGTGCTGCATAGGAAGGACTGGTAGATATGTAATCATTGATAGAGAAAGCCACTGATGGAGTCTGAGCAGATAGAGCAAAGTTAAGGCAATGTTACTGGATCATGTGATTAGTGTCTTGTAAGATAAGCAAGCCACTATTACCAAAAGTTTTTTGTTGCTGATTAAAAAATACTGCATGGTCTTGGCTGAAGCAGAATTCCAAATGCCATATAGACTAACTAGACTAGACTATAGACTAGACAAGTGCTCCAGACTATCAGGATCTGGAGACAAGTGAGAAGAGCAAGGTGTGTGTCTCTCATGTGGTGAGTAGAAACATCTGGGCCACAGCAGAAAAAGGGCAGGACTAGAGTGGATAAGATAAGTGACAAAACATCTGAAACACTATTTCCACTGCTTTCCACAAGTTCTGGACAAGCTCTAACCATGTTCTATGTCCTGTTCCACTGTGGCCCATTGAGAACATACCTTTGTCAAGCAGCTGGATGACAACTTCTCAAGAATTCATATTCCACCAGTGCCAGTGTTTTTTGTTGCTTGTACTCCCTACCCAGTTGAGTCCACCAGATTTTCCATTTCCCTTTTGGAAGAGAGGCAATCTGTCCCTTATCAGACTTCTCTAAAACAAGGAACCATGTAGAAAATTTATGACCACGGTACTTCAGAGCCCACCAAGATTTAATATGTTATTTAAATTACAAACAAATTTAATTTCATGTATTTCTTTAATATAACTTTATAGAAAATAATTTTATTAGTACATCTATTAAAATAGCCCCTCTCATCAAAGTTTTATTGTAATCTTGTGATTGCTCTAGTTCTTTGCTATGGTAATGCAGATTGTATCAACAACTTGCCAGACAGGTTAACGTCTGGTTACTTTAAATAGGCATTTCAATTTTGCATCCACTTATTCAGAATAGTGTGTATAAGTTACAACAGGACATCTAATTTACAACAGTTGACATGGAGAATCAGAGAACTTTTGTTGAGTGTCCAGGAGAAAAGGAGTTAGTGTTCGGTGGGAGAAAGGACAGGCAACTCAGGGAGAGCACAAGGAAGTTGCCGACATATACAGAGAAAAAGCATATGCCGACATATGCAGCATTTGACATGGTCTCTCTTCCTGGAGAAGCTGGCAGAACATGGCTTGGACAGAAACACTCTGTGGGGGGGGAAGTGTTGATCTACTGGAGTGTAGGAAGGCGCTGCAGAGGGAGCTGGACAGGTTGGATGTATTGGCAGAGGCCAATGGGATGAGGTTTAACATAGCTAAGTGGCAGGTCCTGCACTTTGGTCACAACAACCCCATGAAGCGCTACAGGCTTGGACGAGAGTAGCTTGAAAGCTGTGCAGAGGAAAAGGCTGGGGGTGTTGGTCCATGTTCACCTGAACGTGAGTCAGCAGTGTGCCCAGGTGTCCAAGAAAGCCAACAGCATCCTGGCTTGTATCAGGAATAGTGTAACCATCAGGACCAGGGAGGTGATCGTCTCCTTGTACTCTGCTCTGATGAGGCTGCACCTCAAGTACTGTGTTCAGTTTTGGGCCCTACAAGAAAGACATCTAGGTCCTGGAGCATGTCCAGAGAAAGGCTATGAAGCTGATGAAGGGTCTGGAACACAGGGTTTATGAGGAGCAGCTGAGGGAACTGGGGCTGTTTAGTCTGGAGAAGAGGAGGCTCAGGGGAGACCTTATTGCTCTCTACAGTTACCTGAATTGAAGGTGTGGGGAGCTGGGTGTTAGCCTCATAGCCAATTTGGTATCTCACAGATTTAGTATCACCTGACTGAAACACTAAGCTTTCAGAGATGTACTTATGGAAGCAATGTTTTCACTCTTTTATTTTTTAGATACCCTGTATGAAAATATTGCTGCCTTAATAAACATAGAAAGTCTTAGGTGTCTGGTACCCAGATCTAGGCATCTCAAATTCTCTGTATAAACCATGGGGAGAATTAGATACCAAATTGGGATTCAAAACAATCCACGTTAAGTGGATAGGACATACTGAAGAGATCTGAATCAAACCCCAATTCACTCATGAATTTAGCCTTTCTGGTTAATGCCAAACCCTAAGCCTTCTACCAGACATCACTGTCCATATTTTCCCTTTAGGAATTTATGATTGACTGGTTCTTTTGAAACATAGGTGGAGGGAAGCATGAAGGTGACAACAATATATTGTTTCTGACAGTTCTTTAATGGGAAACATAAACAATCCTAGAAAGTATGGGGTCTCCCAAAGAGCAATGTCCTGTTAACTACAGGAACAACAAAACTTCCTCTAAAGTTTGTTCTTCTGGGGCCCAGGAGTCCCATGTTTGTTTGTTTTTTTTTTTTATTTTATTTTATTTTATTTTTTTTTTATTTATTATTCACAAGTAATTTTCCTTCTTTCATTCACGAGTGAAAAATAAGTGAGAGAAAATGGTTGAGGTTATTTTGCCATGTCAGTTTTAGAAGATACGAGCTGATAGTTCATGTCTTCTCAAGCTGAGGACCTAGAACCTATGTAACCCACCTCCCTGTATCTGAAACCCAATTTTTAGTTATCTAGATGCTGATATCTTGCACTTCATCAGATAGTTCAAATGACAGGATAGGTTCATGTTTCACAAGATAGTTTCAAATGTTTACGAAACATTTTCTGTGTTTCATGTTGAAATGTAGGTAAAATATAAGACCATGCCTAATAAACCAGAGTCCTAAGGGGGCATGGTTCTCCAACTACCTCATCTGTAAATTCCAGATAGATTTAGGCTGCAATTTTCTGAAAGTGTTAAATAGTCATTTTCTGTATGCTGTATCATTTTCTGGTGTCCAGAGAGACAAGATAGCAGCAATAAATCAGGTTGCCATTTTCAGAGACAACCTGTTCTACAGTGCCTGCAGAAGCCAATACTGTGGATTTATCAGAAACATAATAAATATCTTTACATTCTGGATACCATTTCTCCTAGTTCCTACAAAATTCAGATGAAATTCCTTGCTGGTGGAGTGTGCCACATTGTTTTTTTCCTTATTTTCAACATATCAGTTCCCATATATCACCTTAATCAAGGTACCTAAGACCTCTACTAAAAACTCTTCATAAGGAAATTCCTCAAAGAATAAAACCTAGAACTCATGCCCCAAAGTCAAAGCAGTCTCAATACTTAGTACATACTGCCTCTTCATCCATCAACACAAATCTTTGGAGAAGTCTCTTGTTCTGCTTTTTTTTTTTTTTTTCCTTGTTCTGCTTTTTTCCATATTTTTTTTTCCCACTCTTCAAATAATCTTTCTCCCTTCTTATATAATTTGCAAACCTCTATTCTCCTTTCCAGGTCAGCTTCCTCAGAGATAGCTGGGCAATCTTTTCATGTTGCTTCCTGGTTTACAAAAGACCTTCCACTAGGATTAGCCTCCATTCCAATTATATTCTAAGGAAAGGGGAATCCTTAAATTTTCTCACAATGTGGACTCTGTTTTTGTCCAAATGTAAAGAATGGACAACAGCTGCATAAAGACAGCATTCCTTTTTATTAACATTAGAATTACTTTGCTTATCCTTTAGATGTTAGACAAATCATTAAAAATGTGTATAGTGCAGTAGTTTATATAGGTTATTATATTAACACTTACCTACAAAACCACTAAGCTACCTAATTTTTCAATTTCACTCCCAGAGTAACAAAGAATTCCAGTTAGCACTTTTGAATAGTATTACAGTTCTGGCAAAGAAGATACACTGTAAAATAGCAATCTAATTTTGTTCTCATAAATAAAATGCAGTGTCACTGGGGACTGAAAAAACGTCAGCTTGTCTTGAGCATTGCATTGTTTACCTCTGCAGTTACCTAACTACTTGCAAGTAAGGGAATTTGTGATTACCAAAGGCTGAGATTATCCTCCTCTTGCTTTTGCAAAGACAGGAGCACAAATTACATTTGTTTAAACAAAGGCTAAGCTTCAGAAGACTGTGGAAGTAACTTGCCAGCAATATGATATGCTTTTGATTCTTCTCCTGATTCCGTGCCTAAGAATGTATTGTGACAGACAACAACAGACCAACTTCAAGACCAACATCACTCTAAATTTCAAATCCCTTTGTTATTTCACTTTAAGTCACAAACATAACATTAAACTTTTCATGTATCTGACTTATTAGATTTATAGTGTTGGTGCACCAGTTCAAGGTAACTAAACAGCTTTATTATATCAGCAATAGCCTTGCAAAATTTCCTCATTGTATTCTGAAGGACTTAAATTCAGGAGGAGATACTGTGATTTTTTTTTTCTTCTATTTTAGAGACCCATAATCAGATAAATAGTGAGGAGAGACAAAAGGAGAACTCAGATCCTATGGGAACAAGAGCAGAAGCCATACCCTTAATCTAATGGGAAGTATTTCAATACGGTGCACAAAAAAAAAAAAAAAAAAAAAAAGAGTTCTATTTGCATTAACAGTGCAGCAATCTGAGGAGCACTTGTCCATCTAGCATACTGAATATTTATTCTTCTCAAGAGTTTTTAAACAGTATATTTTTTTTACAAATGTTGTTTGTTTGTTTGTTTCTCAAATAAAAGAGGAAAGACCTTCTAAATTAATCCTCTTTTAATCAAACTTTTAAAATGCCATATGGTATTTTCAATGGAAGTTTAGGGTCTAATTTAATAATTAATATCAACTGATGTCATAGATAACACAAGAAAAACAAAGGAAGCAAAACTTCCACTCTTTTCATTTTATCAGGTTGCTAAAAAACAACTAAACCCACCATTTTGTTGTTGCCAGATTCAGAAACCTTGCAGCTATAGGTGTAAACTGAGAAGAAGCTGCTCTGCAATAGAAAATGAACAATAGATTTAAATAGCACTGAAGGCATGAAAATAGCTGGCTACAAGCCCAGAATCTA
This sequence comes from Anas acuta, assembly GCF_963932015.1. Lineage (NCBI taxonomy): Eukaryota > Metazoa > Chordata > Aves > Anseriformes > Anatidae > Anas > Anas acuta. The sequence goes on along the minus strand of NC_088980.1, from coordinate 126,717,892 downwards.
TAAATAGTATCAAACTTGTTCATCATAACTCCATTGACGATGACAGCATTGTCAGGAAATGAAAACAAAAAAAGCAGAAAAGGAATAAATGCAATGGACCTCAGATATGAAAGGCAAAGCTTTTCCAGAGTTAGACAGAAACACAAGAGTGAGAAAGCAGAACCAACAGATAATAATGCCATATGTCCTACAATATACTGATGCCAGCAAAGCAGGAAAGAAGAAGAAAATGTACCAGTCTTCCGTAGAGTTAGTATTATTGATGTATATTCTTAATTTAATGGGAATGGTGACATGTAATGTTTATCATTTGACTTGAGCATGATGAATACAGTATGTGACTTATACAAACAAAGTCTTTCACTTATCACAAGTGAAGACATACCCTTTCTTCCCTTTACCATGTAAATTCCCTTAACTTTTAAACAAAACTAGAAATAGGATCAATGCTCCACAGTTTTTTGTTTCGTTTTGTGTTTGTATATATATATATATATATATATATATACTTTTTTTTTTTCTTTTTTAGACTTTCTTCATCGTGCTTATGAATGAAGAAACAAAAATCTGTGGAATAATGTAATCATCAGTAAAAATAACCAAAAATTATATCAATGTACATGAAAAAAAACAGAACACAGAGAAAAATCTTCTCCAGTAAAAATACTACATATTTTTTTTTGAACATACCATACTCTTCCAAAATAAGATCTAGAGGAAGAAATTCAAATTCACATACACTGGATACAAAGTATATAAAATATGTTCAACATAAAACAGACACAGGTTCCCATGCTACGATACTCTGATTAGATCTCAAACCCAAAAAAGGAACATGCTGACTTATCATATACACTCATAAATTTGAGCAGATGACTTCATTTTCTGTTATTCTCAGTTGATTTCTGAAATCCATGCTGTCTTTGATTAGAAACTTATTCTACAGTAATTTCTGTGGTGCTATTTTCCAAGTGAAATGTTGCTTCATAGGAGAATGATTCTTCATAATCCTGTGCTTCATAGGATAAATGATTCTAGAAGCTAGTATTCCAAACTACAGAATTTTTATGACTGAAACTCTTTCCCCCACTAAATCCTCCTTCTATAGGGAAACAAACAAACAAGTAAACCAACCAACCAACCAACCACCACCACCACCAAAATCCCATTAAAAAAATACATACATCTGCCCCCTCCCTCCCTGTCCCCCCTCTCAATTTGCACAGATACATACCTCCAAGCATTTTGGAGAAGGTAAAAATGACACATTTTGAGGAACAAGCTAAGGTTATAAACTAAGTAAGACTGTAGTATAAAACTTAGAAACAGACAATCTTTTGGAAAGTTAAGCTGAACTGATTGATACATATCATTTTTAACTAAACCACACCACCAAGAAGAAGAGGCCTTGGCTTTACAGAAGTCCAGATTTGTTTTGAAAAACAAGCCACAAAAATACCTACACAGACATAGTCTTTCAAAATAAAAATACAAGACGTTTATCTATGATTTCAGAAGACCCAATGGAATTATCCATCCCTTTTTTTATTGCAATTATTTTTGTTTTTGTGACACATTAGTGAAGGAGAATTTTAGATTGGATGTAGACATGTATGCATTACACTTTCAGAGTAATTTCTGTCCCATGTGTGACTTTGCTTTGAGGTTGCCTTTCTCAATGGCATTATCCTAAGGCCAGAAAAAGCCTTTTGGCCTGAAAGTACTGGCTTTACAGCTTTTTGCACTCTTAAAGCACCAGATCAGAGATGTGCATTAGTATCAGTCTTATACAGTTTTGTTTTTTTTTTAATTAAAAAACAACAACACACAACACACAAAACAACTCATGAAATGTCATATGAAAAAAAAGTAAAAAAAAAATAAAAAATGAAGCATCAGTTGCCGCACAGCATTTGAAATTAAAGTATCATAATCCATTGTTTGTATGAAAAGGAAACTTCACTTGTAAAAAGATAACTTTTATGCTCTGCTCTATTTATTTTAAATAACAACTGTATTTATAAAAATTGAGAAACAATCCAACAAGTTATTTCAAAAGAATTTGAAAATAATGATATCACGTATAAAAATGCAGTGGAATGAAGTTTGACTTTGCTATCAGGTCAGTGGAAGAGATCCAGATTTCCTGGCCTAACAGCTATGCTTCTGAGAAAAACATAGTAAAATGGACTTAGAAGCCTGATTATGTTTTTGAATTTCTGGAACCAGTGGTGTAGTTTTACTCCTGGTAGAGTACAGAGTGTTCACACATCTGTCCTAAGGAACAATGGAAACTGACCAGTTTTAAATAGCTATTTTAGCTACTAGAAATCATCTGAGCTCATGCATCCCTTTTACTAAATGCTAGGAGAATCTGCAGGAGCTGGAACAAGTATCTTAAAGTCATTGCACATACTACTAGTGTTTAGTTAAAAAGTTTAATCAATGACTTGGTTTGTAGAGTATTCTGAATGGAGCAGAGAGTGGGTTAAAATAATGAAATGAGAATCTGTGTCTGAACAGAAATACAAATACTTTTTACTTTCAGAAATATTCCACAAAGATGTAATCTAAACACGGGAAATAAATACTTCGTCTCAAACAATTAACATAACATCAAGTGCCAAGTTGTTGAAAACAGAAATCTGTATCTTGCTACTACCATTTATGACAAAACAATGTTGATACAATGCCCTACTGAAAAAGAAAAAAAAAAAAAAAAGAGAAAAAAAAAGAAAAAAAAGAGAGAGAGAGAGAAAAGAAAGAGAGAGGGAGAAAGAGAGAGAGAGAGAGAGAAAGAACAGGAAATCTCCCACTGTTTTGGTGTCAATTTGACTGAGCAAGACAATCCTTCAAATTTTAAGAACAGTTTAGGAGCCTCTAATACCCTTCACCCCCTAGAAATGATGGCGGCCTGCCAAAGAGGAACTGGTTTTGTGCTAAGCCTCTTAGACAATATTCCTTAAACCAGATTTTCCTGCCAGAGGCATCAGTAGGATTTGAAAGTGAGGGCTGTGGGCCACAGATAGAAATTCAATATTTTTTGGGAGAAAAAGATAAGCCCCAGGATCTTTGTGTTTTACTGCTCTCTTCACTGTGGAGAGTGGCACTTGATGTGATCCTCACTGTTGAGCATGACACAATACATTTCAGAGCTGAAACTATTGGACTGTAGCTAGATTTTGCTTTAGGGTGGAAATAGGTAGTGTTCTAGAATCAAGAAAATACAAAAAAAAAGATGGGAATTTTGAGTCCTCTCAAAGCAAATAAACTACACATAATACAGTAGAGCTAGAGGCATGCTGCACTACCTCCAATTTATGTACACACACACACATTTATTTATTTATTTGTTTATTTTAAATATAAAATGCAGAGTTCCTTGGCATGCAGAGCTTTGTCACTAGGTTGTGAATTGCATTAAGCCATCTCACCTGGGGCTTAATATTAACCCCATGAAGGCATTCAAATAAAATAATAATAAAAAATATTAATAAAAAATCCCCCCCTCCCAAGGAAACAAACAAACAAAAAGACCTTGGAGCCTGTTCATATACTTTAGCATCCCAGTTTGAACTGTAAGGATTCATAAACAGGTGCTTCTTAATGGTCAGTTTAATCATATCACACCATACCAGTGATAGGTGCAGAAACAAAAAATGCTTATCAGGTTTTGGGTAATCACACTCTTTCACAATTTCATTGGAAAGAAACATAGCTGAGCACAGAAATGTAAATTTCCAAGCAGAAATACTGTAAATGTATTAAATAAAGTAAACAGTGTTTTTAGATGTGCACAGCCTAGTTATCTGGAGGACTAGGAATATCTGTAAGTGGGTGTCAACAACTTTGCCAATGAGTTCAGAGAGGACATTTGCATACACTGGAAAATTCCTAAAAGTCCAAAGCAAAAATAAAGCTCAGAAAATTAGGAAATAGAGATTACGCAGAAAGTGATCATTGTAAGAAAAAAAAGCCAAAACCAACCAACCAAACAAAAACAACTGTGTTAATGTTGCACAGAGGTTTGGAGAAAATACAGATAACTTAAATATATATGGAAGAAAATATTAGTGAAAAAAAAAAAAAGGGAAATAAAGACAGAAAGAAAGAAAGAGTATTTGCCCAGTCGTCATGCTAACTAAAGTGGAAAAATAATTGTCTACAAATATTTGAAAGGAGTAAACACCAATGAGGAGGGAATATAGTACCACTAGTTTATACTAATGATACTAATGACAGTGGTCATATAATTTAAATATAAGTAATGAGATAATATTAAGATATTGGAAAACATATATTGACACT
>NC_088980.1:126701084-126708584 GCF_963932015.1 Anas acuta | reverse complement strand
TTAAAAGCTGTTTCTCTAAACTAGTATCATTTCTTTCAAGCTCCTCCCTCTCTCCCTAAAGCATAAGGAAATGTAAATGCCTCACAGAGTACCCTGAATGTCTACAAAGATGGTTTAAATAAGTTCACAGATGAAGGCACCTTCAGGGAAACACCACTGCCAGTCTTCCCTCTCAGATTTACAAGATATCAGTTCAAGTTCCTCAAATGCCTGAAGCTATTGTGAAACTCTCATGCCATTTTGGTTTTTATAGGTCAAAAGCATACCTTAAATTCTACATGAAAAATCAATAGGTAGGCAGTGTAGCCCTGCAAGGACAGAAGTCATGTGCACATAATGTGCACCAGCACATAATGTTTACCTAGAGGACTTTTTCATTAACTTAGGTTTCTAGATAAATTAATGGTCTAAAAAAAATAAAAATAAAAATAAAATAAAATAAAATAGTGCTACTATATTACAATATGCAATAATGACAGTAATGTACGTGTAGGACATTGTAACAAACCTTCTGTGCTTCTCAGGGCAGGAAAAGACCTGAAGTCAAATAAGATACTTGAACACAAAACAAAACAGTCAAAAACAGAGGGAGCACAAAGGGTATTGAGGTCCAATGAAGGTCAATGAAGAAATTCTAATTTATCTTGTAAAATGTACAAATAAATAAAATAAACAGTATTCTTGAGAGCCTAACTCCATCCGGACTCTATGCAGGATACCTACATTTCCTAATTTGTAATATATGAAATGAGAATTTATTAAATCTCTGTGTTTAACAACAAAATAATACTCACCTGCAACAACACAAAGTTCTCTTTATCACACAATTTTCAAGAAATATTTGCATAATATACTGTCAAAGCCATGCCAGGTGAAAAGAAGTTACAGTTACAATGTTCCTCCTAATTTTTAGGAAAGAAGAAGAAAAACAAAACCATCTCCACAGTTGTGTTAATCTTGAATCATCAATACTACCTTGAATGTTACCACTGCAAATATTGTCTTAGATACATGTGGTTGATAGATTTCTCAGGAAGATCTGTGGTCAGCTTCAGAGTGACCACAGAGTCAGACTAAAATTTGACATTCATGGCTTGGTCTGTGATGTCCCCTGGAGTGCAATACTATCTTCAGACAAGGTACATATTGAAAAAGCCTTTTCCTTTCAGTAAAAATAAATGTTCCACAAAGTGGTTTTTGTTTGTTTGTTTGTTTGTTTGTGTTAACAGATTAAAATTCTGGGTTATAGTTAAGAAACCTGAAACAGTCTCAAAGTTCCTTTAGTACCTGAGGAATAACAGTAACCCTCTCTGCTGCTGGACCCCTCTCTCACAGGAACTTGATCTGAAAGGAGTTGCATAATTCATTTAATCAGATCTTTGATATTTCAGATATAAATGGTGAATTAATTCCCATATTATTTATGCATTATGAGGAGGCTGATAATGCTATTTCTATTTTTGATAATGCTTCTTTACTATGTGGCATCTTGTGTCAAAAATGAAGATAAAATAATCAGCACCACTGCAAAATATAACATGAAAAGTAGGATTTTCCTGTAGATTTATAAGTGATAAAGTGTTTTCTTTCTTTTTCTTTCTTTCTTTCTTTCTTTCTTTCTTTCTTTCTTTCTTTCTTTCTTTCTTTCTTTCTTTCTTTCTTTCTTTCTTTCTTTCTTTCTTTCTTTCTTTCTTTCTTTCTTTCTTTCTTTCCTTTCTTTCCTTCCTTCCTTCCTTCCTTCCTTCCTTCCTTCCTTCCTTCCTTCCTTCCTTCCTTCCTTCCTTCCTTCCTTCCTTCCTTCCTTCCTTCCTTCCTTCCTTCCTTCCTTCCTTCCTTCCTTCTTTCCTTCTTTCCTTCTTTCTTTCCTTCTTTCTTTCCTTCTTTCTTTCCTTCTTTCTTTCTCTCTCTCTCTCTCTCTCTCTCTCTCTCTCTTTCCTTCCTTCCTTCCTGTCTTTCTCACTTAACATACGATCCTTGTGGGTAAGGAGGACTTCGGTGAAGGCTCCAGTCCTACATTCGTTTTCATCCTTTCAGCATTGCATGGACATTTGTTTCAGACGCTAATTTTGGGAACAATCAAGCAAGAGACCAAGTAATAAGACAATGAAACACAACAGAGATGGAAAGATGAGACAAATATTTGCAGGAGTCAGTAAAACATAGGTACCTTACAGACAGGCTAGTGCAGGTAGATGTTATAGGCTTATAAATGATAAGGAAGCAAACAATGGAATTGAAAATTGGAAAGACAAACAATGAAATGGAGCATCAAAGGAGACACATGCGGCAGAGCAAAACTGTTAGAGAGCTCTTCAGTAAAAAGAAAGGGTAGATAAACAGGGAGACAACGATTTTTGCAAGTTCTTAATGGCAAGGACAAGAAGTTTTCTTTATCCTTAAAAAGCACACAGCTACATAGAACAGAGAAGAGAAGCAGGATGAAGCAAAGAACAAACATAGCAGATGGACACAAGAAAGTATTTGAGAAAGACTTCAGCCTTATTCTATTTCTCCTAGTTCTCTGTGAACCTGGGAAAAAGTAATAGAGTGCCAAGAATATTTTTCTAGACCTTGTCTCTATTCTTAACACACTGAGCACTAACAATGGAGCTGACCAGTTTGCCTACATATTCTACCTAGAAACCAGAAGGAAGGAAATCTTGTTTCTACAGAAAATATTCTGAGAGTCCAGTTCATTATCCTTTAGAGCTCAAAATTAATTTTTATATCATAAATAATATTTCATGGTTTTATACTGATATTCGTTAAACATGATAAAACAAAACAAAACAAAACTGTTTTTGCCAAGATCATGTAAGAGAAATGTGAAAAAGGTAAAGGCAGGTAGTATTTATTTGGTGCTATTAACTGTGTCACTGCTATTCTGCTAGATGTTATCTCCATTGTGCATGTCTGGCTAGGGGAGGGATAGTGAAGCCAAATTTATGTGGATCTAAATGAGACCCTACAGTCACTCATGCTTTTAAATTGTCTTAGGATTCAAACACCTTAGTCTAAAAGGGAAGAACATACTCTCAATACATTCCTTGCTTCACATCTCAAGGGAAGAAATGGCACTGTTTCCAGCAGGCTTAGATCATTGGAGGAATCTTTTGTTGCTGCTGTTCATTGCAAACAAAGCAGTGAAGGCCATGTCATTATTAGCTTCAACATTCTTCTCGGCCTCCAAGCTTGAGAGGTTTTATAACAGGTCTGATGCTTACTGTTTTAAGCCTTGAGAGAAGCAAAATCAAACAGACATGGGACTGAGAGCTTGGAAAGCAGAAACTGTGATTCTCTGTCTCCCTTTTTCACATCTGTCCTTGGCAGCTTTTCACTGGATGATTAAGTAAATAATGCACGTTGTAAGTAGAAGCAGGGTATGTGGAAAGGGGAGGGCACAGCATAGTCTGTATCTATGGCATATATCACAAGAGTAAATTTACATGAGACTTTTTGATTTAAGTAATAATTAGTTTCCTTTATTTTTTTTAGGTTTATTCAGATGAGTAGATGAGAAGGTCATTGGGGTCATGAGTAACAAATGTGTCTAGGAAACTATGCTAACAAAGGACAGCAACTTTTATTGCTTTAAAAAGAATGCTTCCAGATCCTTAGACACCTAGCCTCATCTTCGCAGGACTTTGGATTCTTCCAATTTTCTTGTATTTTTTCCTATCTTAAAACAGAGAAAGTATTTTCCTTTCAAGATAGGGAATGTAGTTTCTAACACCAGCCTATATCCTGCTGAGAAAAAAAAATAAATAAAAATCCTTATAAAAAATAATTTCTTATATTAACGACCATGTGAAATAAAATACAATTAATGCTTCTTTTTGGAACAAGACAAGTAGAAAAACAACAACAAAACACAAAAACACACACTAATGACAGAAAGGAGTAACTCTTCCCAAAAGATACCTGTTAGTACTCTTTTATGAGTTAAACTCTGGATTGTTTCTTAATTATTTCAAAAGAGTAAGAAAAGGAAACTTAATTTGCCTCAGCTAGGAGTATATCAATGAATGAATATCTTCCCGATTAAGAAAATAAAGATTAAGAAATAGAGCTATTGCAAAAAAAAAAAAAAAAAATAAAATAAAATAAAATAAAATAAAATAAAATAAAATAAAATAAAATAAATTTGTATTTAGCATAAAATCAGCTATGACCAGCTCTGGAAATTTCTGTGTTGCAAGACTGTCTATCCCATGTGCACTCCAAGTACATCTTCAGAATTGCTGATGGCACTATTACAGATAAAGGCACCCTACTTAGTGCACCTGGTATTGAGTGCCTCACTTTTTAATAGAGACAGCTAGACAAGACCCCTAGATTACACATTGACAATATAACTTGAAACTGTAAGGAGAAAGCTGACCATAGAAGCAGTTATGATGATCTGTTCAAAGTGGTTGAATAAATACTTTTTTTTTTTTTCATGTTAAATATACATGTACGTATGTGAATGAACCTTTGCTGCTAATCCTATAGAGTCTGTAACCCCAACCCACAGTTGTGACTTCCCTTCCTTTGTCCTCTTTCCTCTCCGTATTACCATCAAAAACTAAATGGAGGTAAAAAAAAATATATATATATATATATATATATATACGTATATATCTTATATATTGTGTATATATATCTTCTTAGTCTCTCTCTATATATATATTTATATATATATCTTCATAGTCTATTTCAGGTAGTTTAAGGGAGCAAATTCAAATATAGGTATACCAATTGAATGCTGTTATAGGTGTTGTGAATCCAAGTGTGATGCATTTTTCTGCAGAACTTGAAACTTCGCCCACGTTAGTTTCTTGACACAAAGTGGGTTGAGAGGAGTATCCCTGAGAGAGATCAAGTCCACTTCACACTAGGAAAGCCTTTTTTTCCCTAGCTCTGTTCTCTTAACTCCTCCTCTTGCTATACTTCAGTGGATTTTTTTTCCTGTCTCACCCTGCAGAAGTGACACTGAATGCAGATGAGTTGTTAATAAATCAATGTAAGAAACTAGCATTTCCCAGATTTAGTTAGTTAGTTAGTTAGTTAGTTCTTTTAAATGGTACCAATTGCACTGATAATATTTTTCAACATGAGTTTGGATATATTATTTTAATATTTGGGTATATTATTATTATTTTAAAATATTTATTTTAAAGCTTTTGGTAACTGCCACAGACAGAGTAGAAATTTTTGCCCAGGTTTACTTAGATATCTATGATAAAATATATAGCATTCAGTTCTTTGGTCATTTGTTGTTGTTGTTTTGGTTTCTTTATTTTATATATATATATTTCATTGTTGTTGTTAAATTTCACAGTAAGATCTTATATTTAATTCAGATTTAAATAGCTACATTAATTTGTACCAGGACTGATATTAGTGAAATGTTTCTACAGATTTATTTACTCTGAAAAAAGTTCTGCAAGAATCATGTGTCCAAAAATAACCAAACAAACAAAAAAACATTTTGCATCCAATATATATGAATGAAAATAAAATCTAAACTATAAACAAGGATTAAAAAATTACCAGGTAATTACAATAAAGCAGGTAATTAGAATAAGGAATTAGGTACACAAATGTTTTAACAAGAACTGAGTTATTCTAATAATATTACTCATTAATCATACATTAAACAGCAATATCAGCTATAATATTAAACTAGAGAGTCTTCCATGTCTTTGCACAAAAATTGAAATTAATCTGGTAATCCTGTAACTTTTCTAACTGTAAACAACTTCTATGCTGGAATGCAAGGCTTAAATCTAGCATTAATGAAATTTCATATAATTATATTTCCTTTTTGACCTATTAGTTTTCTTGCCAGTCTAATTGTGACATTTAATCTATAGGATCATTATTAATCTCTAGCCATTATACTTTTCCCTATAAATTCCTATGGCTGGTTCACATTTATAAAAAAATAAATAAAAAATCTGAACTTGGCTACAATACACAACTACAACTGCACTTATCTTAGAAAATCTATAGTAAGAACCCAATTATGGGACAATTCAGAAAGAGATTCTACTCATAAATTCAGCAGTGAAAGCCATCAACCCCTGTATATCTTATATGGTCCATTGGATGATGGTTAAAAAATAAAGTGATGTCAGGGAGGGTATGACACATTGAACTGAGGGCTTAAATCACTTTGGCTCTTCTGCACCTTTGTTGTCTGAACTGAACTGTTCAGAACATGCCTGTTCAGAACTCTCAGTCAATTATCACTGATAATTTTTTTCAGCTATAAAATGACTGTAGTATGTAATGCCATTATTGAAACAATGAACCAAAGTGTCATAATTGACATCAATAATCATTTTGTCTTCATAAAGACCTGTTTGAACAGTTCACTTCAGTATTAAATATTTCAGAATTAAGCTACAGCACTTTAAATATCAATACAATGTGCATAGTTGAGAAGTTGGAATGTTTTCTTTAGAAAGCATCTTATTTAATAGTCAAAGTTATGAAGTTTGTCACTGCATGTGTTCATGTTGTCTATTTCCACATCATTAAATACAGGTTGTAACAGTAATTAAAAAGCAAAGACTTTGATTAAAATGCACAAGGCACAAGAAATACCGATACACACAGATTTAATGTTTCTTTATTAAACATGGAAGGATTAGACAGTGAATGGCTGGGTAGCACCCTCATACTTTCCCCACTCACCCCAAAATATCAAGCACTATATTGTGTCCAGCACAGGGCTAAATGCAATCATATGATATAAACAACAGAGTTGGTTTTATTCAGCTTAATTTATTAAGCTAAGGTTTTAGCCCATCTCTGAATATTCTTGGTTTTTGTTGTTGTTGTTTTGTTTATTTATTTGTTTTTTGTAAGCAGAGATGAGATGTTTCTTAGTCTGCAAGGATTTATAGTCCCTCTTTCTCTTTATGGGCTAAAAGTTCCACTGTCAAAATATGGAGACTGTTAATCATGTATTCTTCTAAGAGATGACCCTTTCAGATCTAGTCAGTGCTGGACAAGTCCCAACAGGAATGAATATTTCTTTGTCATTTTCAAAACTCTCATTCTTTTTTAATTTAAAAATAGTATCCTCTATGGAAGGAAAAATAAATAAATACATAAATAAATAAAATAAAATAAAATTAAAATTAAATATATGATATGACATGACATGATATGGTATGATATGATATAATATAATATAATATAATCAATATAAATAAAATATCTCTTAGTGTGAGGTGGTCAGACCACCAGAAAACAAGACATGACAATGCATCAGATTTACAAGCAGAAGGATTGAGGATATGTAGTGACAACATGGTTGTGAGATATTGAAGAAGACTTTAAAAGTGAAACAGAAATATATCAATGTAGGTTGTTCAAATTTCTTTCAACATTTGATAGGAATCAAAATGAGGTAGAATAATGCCTATTCTCTCTCCAAATTGCATTGTTTTGAGATACAAAAGATGCTGAAAGATTTGGAGGGGAAGGCAGATCTTTCTTCTCACC